>NC_069500.1:91636543-91769043 GCF_027579735.1 Bombina bombina | reverse complement strand
CACATGCATCATAAAAAGGCAATACAACAATACTTTTTATTTTAAATGAGAAGCAGATAAGCAATTTCCTTTCATTTCTCTGTCCACTATATCATGTGACAGGCATCATCCATTCACAGTATATTCTGCAAACTCTTGCACATGCTCATTAGAAGCTGGTACCTCAGAAAGTGTGCATGTAAAAAGTCTGTGCACAGTTTGTTAATGGAAGCAAAACTGAAAATCTCTTAATCCCTTAATGACAGTATGTTGCCTGTCACAAGGGATTTTCAGGGCTGTAAAAAGCAGTGTTGTGACCACTCTATCTGTGCCTTACTGCCACAAGTATGCAGAAATAGTGTGGTCTCACCGCTGTCTGCAAGGCCCACACTTATACCCCGCGATGTGTAATGGACAGAAGATGTACAGGTTACGTGCCAGCTGTTGTTATGGGGCTAAAATTACATGATCTGTCATTAAAGTGTAATGTTTACTTTAATGTCCCTTTAATACAAAAGCTAGTGTAAGACTTAACAAAGATATAGAATTTATTTTAATTTTTTTCACAGGTTTGAAGAACATGAGAAATAGTAATAGATAAACATAGATATTGAGATAGCTATAGATGTATAGATAGAAATAAAGAAAGAGAAAAAGTTAGAAAGAGACATTATACAGAGAGTGGAGAATGTATCTCTACTGGAGACGTTAGTGAGGAAACGGTTCTTGAACTTGTTCTGGAGCAGGAATACATCAGTATACTTTAAAACTTTGGGGCATGGTTAGTAGTCTGAAAATCAGCGCAATGTTATTTAAAAATAAGCAAAACTATAAATTTCTTTTAAAAAACAAACAAACCTGTATAGGCTATATAAATGGATCATCTACAAAACATTTATGCAAAGAAAAATCTAGTGTATAATGTCCTTTTAATGACAGGCGACTAGGGCTGGACTGGGAATAAAAAGCAGCCCTGGAAAAATATGAAGACCAGCCCTATTTTCCGTTTAGGTGGTAGAATGCACTTTTCTCAAAGGGGATTACTGGACACTCCTTCCCCAATATTGTTTTCAGTATAAAATTACGGTATATTACTTTGTATTAAATAAAAAAGTCAGATTGATGTTATATAGGCACCCTACAACCCAACTGCATCAATTATTCACCCCTTTAAATTGTAGCTTTCCAGCCCCAACCGCTGCAGCCCACTGGGAAATATCCTGGTAGACCAATCCGGCCCTTCAGGCGACATATGGGCATTAAGGGGTTAACATATGCCTATATATAGATATATTTAAAATGAGTAATTATGAGGGACTAAAAACTAGAGTAAAAAAAACTTCTTTTTTTTTACCTTAAAGTGATGGTAAACTCTCCCCTTTCTCTTGTTAAGTGTATCCAGTCCACGGATCATTCATTACTTATGGGATATTCTCCTTCCCAACAGGAAGTTGCAAGGGTTCACCCACAGCAGAGCTGCTATATAGCTCCTCCCCTAACTGCCATATCCAGTCATTCTCTTGCAACCCTCAACATAGATGGAGGTCGTGAGAGGACTGTGGTGTTTTATACTAAGTTTATTTCTTCAATCAAAAGTTTGTTATTTTTAAATGGCACCGGAGTGTGCTGTTTATCTCAGGCAGTATTTGGAAGAAGAATCTGCCTGCGTTTTTCTATGATCTTAGCAGAAGTAACTAAGATCCATTTGCTGTTCTCACACATTCTGAGGAGTGAGGTACTTCAGAGGGGGAATGGTGTGCAGGTTTTCCTGCAAATAAGGTATGTGCAGTAAAATATTTTCTCCAACATTGGTGTGTCCGGTCCACGGCGTCATCCTTACTTGTGGGATATTCTCTTCCCCAACAGGAAATGGCAAAGAGTCCCAGCAAAGCTGGTCACATGATCCCTCCTAGGCTCCGCCCACCCCAGTCATTCTCTTTGCCGTTGCACAGGCAACATCTCCACGGAGATGGTTAAGAGTTTTTTGGTGTTTAAATGTACTACTGTGTCTACACCAGTTATGCCCACACAGGAGGCCCCTAGTACATCTAGTGCGCCAATACTTATTACCATGCAACAATTAACGGCTGTAATGGATAACTCCATAGCAAATCTTTTATCCAAAATGCCTACTTATCAGAGAAAGCGCGATTGCTCTGTTTTAAACACTGAAGAGCAAGAGGACGCTGATGATAACTGTTCTGACATACCCTCACACCAATCTCAAGGGGCCATGAGGGAGGTTTTGTCTGATGGAGAAATCTCAGATTCAGGAAAAATTTCTCATCAAGCTGAACCTGATGTTGTGACATTTAAATTTAAATTAGAACATCTCCGCGCACTGCTTAAGGAGGTGTTATCTACTCTGGATGATTGTGACAATTTGGTCATTCCAGAGAAATTATGTAAGATGGACAAGTTCCTAGAGGTTCCGGTGCCCCCCGACGCTTTTCCTATACCCAAGCGGGTGGCGGACATATTAAATAAAGAGTGGGAAAGGCCCGGCATACCTTTTGTTCCCCCCCCTATATTTAAGAAATTATTTCCTATAGTCGACCCCAGAAAGGACTTATGGCAGACAGTCCCCAAGGTCGAGGGGGCAGTTTCTACTCTAAACAAAAGCACTACTATTCCTATCGAAGATAGTTGTGCTTTCAAAGATCCTATGGATAAGAAATTAGAGGGTTTGCTTAAAAAGATTTTTGTACAGCAAGGTTACCTTCTACAACCAATTTCATGCATTGTTCCTGTCACTACGGCAGCGTGTTTCTGGTTCGAGGAACTAGAAAAGTCGCTCAGTAAAGAATCTTCGTATGAGGAGGTTATGGACAGAGTTCAAGCACTTAAATTGGCTAACTCTTTTGTTTTAGATGCCGCTTTGCAATTAGCTAGATTAGCGGCGAAAAATTCAGGGTTTGCTATCGTGGCGCGCAGAGCGCTTTGGCTAAAGTCTTGGTCAGCGGATGTGTCTTCCAAGACAAAATTGCTTAACATTCCTTTCAAAGGTAAAACATTATTTGGACCTGATTTGAAAGAGATTATTTCAGACATCACTGGGGGAAAGGGCCACGCCCTCCCACAGGATAGGTCTTTTAAGGCTAAAAATAAGCCTAATTTTCGTCCCTTTCGCAGAAACGGACCAGCCTCTAATTCTGTATCCCCTAAGCAAGAGGGTAATACTTCACAACCCAAACCAGCCTGGAAACCAATGCAAGGCTGGAACAAGGGTAAGCAGGCCAAGAAGCCTACCACTGCTACCAAAACATAATGAAGGGATAGCCCCCGATCCGGGACCGGATCTAGTGGGGGGCAGACTTTCTCTCTTTGCTCAGGCTTGGGCAAGAGATGTTCATGATCCTTGGGCGCTAGAAATAGTTTCTCAAGGTTATCTCCTGGAATTCAAGGAACTACCCCCAAGGGGAAGGTTCCACAGGTCTCAATTATCTTCAAACCAAATAAAGAGACAGGCATTCTTACATTGTGTAGAAGACCTGTTAAAGATGGGAGTGATACATCCAGTTCCAATAAGAGAACAAGGAATGGGATTTTATTCCAATCTGTTCATAGTTCCCAAAAAAGAGGGAACATTCAGACCAATTTTGGATCTAAAGATCCTAAACAAATTTCTCAGGGTACCATCGTTCAAAATGGAAACTATTCGAACGATCCTACCTACTATCCAGGAAAATCAATTTATGACTACCGTGGATTTAAAGGATGCGTATTCCTATCCACAAGGAACATCATCAGTTCCTAAGGTTCGCTTTTCTGGACAAGCATTACCAGTTTGTGGCACTTCCATTCGGATTAGCCACTGCTCCAAGGATTTTCACAAAGGTACTAGGGTCCCTTCTAGCGGTTCTAAGACCAAGGGGCATTGCAGTAGTACCTTACTTGGACGACATCCTGATTCAAGCGTCGTCCCTGTCAAAAGCAAAGGCTCATACGGACATCGTCCTAGCCTTTCTCAGATCTCACGGATGGAAGGTGAACAAAGAAAAAAGTTCTCTGTCCCCGTCAACAAGAGTTCCCTTCTTGGGAACAATAATAGATTCCTTAGAAATGAGGATTTTTCTGACAGAGGTCAGAAAATCAAAACTTCTAAGCTCTTGTCAAGTACTTCATTCTGTTCCTCGTCCTTCCATAGCGCAGTGCATGGAAGTAATAGGATTGATGGTTGCAACAATGGACATAGTTCCTTTTGCACGAATTCATCTAAGACCATTACAACTGTGCATGCTCAAACAGTGGAATGGGGATTATACAGACTTGTCTCCGACGATTCAAGTAGATCAAAAAACCAGAGATTCACTCCGTTGGTGGCTGATCCTGGACAATCTGTCACAGGGAATGAGCTTCCGCAGACCAGAGTGGGTCATTGTCACGACCAACGCCAGCCTAGTGGGCTGGGGCGCGGTCTGGGAATCCCTGAAAGCTCAGGGTCTATGGTCTCGGGAAGAGTCTCTTCTCCTGATAAACATTCTGGAACTGAGAGCGATATTCAATGCTCTCAGAGCTTGGCCTCAACTAGCAAAGGCCAAATTCATAAGGTTTCAGTCAGACAACATGACGACCGTTGCATATATCAATCATCAGGGGGGAACAAGGAGTTCCCTGGCGATGAAAGAAGTGACCAAGATAATTCAATGGGCGAAGGATCACTCCTGCCACTTGTCTACGATCCACATCCCAGGAGTGGAAAATTGGGAAGCGGATTTTCTGAGTCGTCAGACATTCCATCCGGGGGAGTGGGAACTCCATCCGGAAATCTTTGCCCAAATAACTCAATTATGGGGCATTCCAGACATGGATCTGATGGCGTCTCGTCAGAACTTCAAGGTTCCTTGCTACGGGTCCAGATCCAGGGATCCCAGGGCGACTCTAGTAGATGCACTAGTAGCACCTTGGACCTTCAACCTAGCTTATGTATTCCCACCGTTTCCTCTCATCCCCAGGCTGGTAGCCAGGATCTATCAGGAGAGGGCCTCGGTGATCTTGATAGCTCCTGCGTGGCCACGCAGGACTTGGTATGCAGACCTGGTGAATATGTCATCGGCTCCACCATGGAAGCTACCTTTGAGACAGGACCTTCTTGTTCAGGGTCCATTTGAACATCCGAATCTGGTTTCCCTCCAACTGACGGCTTGGAGATTGAACGCTTGATTTTATCAAAGCGTGGGTTTTCAGATTCTGTAATAGATACTCTGATTCAGGCTAGAAAGCCTGTAACTAGAAAAATTTACCATAAAATATGGAAAAAATATATCTGTTGGTGTGAATCTAAAGGATTCCCATGGAACAAGATAAGAATTCCTAAGATTCTATCCTTTCTACAAGAAGGTTTGGAGAAAGGATTATCTGCAAGTTCTCTAAAGGGACAGATCTCTGCTTTATCTGTTTTACTTCACAAAAGACTGGCAGCCGTGCCAGATGTTCAAGCATTTGTTCAGGCTCTGGTTAGGATCAAGCCTGTTTACAGACCTTTGACTCCTCCCTGGAGTCTAAATCTAGTTCTTTCAGTTCTTCAAGGGGTTCCGTTTGAACCCTTACATTCCGTAGATATTAAGTTACTATCTTGGAAAGTTTTGTTTTTGGTTGCAATTTCTTCTGCTAGAAGAGTTTCAGAGTTATCTGCTCTGCAGTGTTCTCCGCCCTATCTGGTGTTCCATGCAGATAAGGTGGTTTTGCGTACTAAGCCTGGTTTTCTTCCGAAAGTTGTTTCCAACAAATATATTAACCAGGAGATAGTTGTACCTTCTTTGTGTCCGAATCCAGTTTCAATTTGGACGTAGTCCGTGCTCTAAAATTCTATTTAGAGGCTACTAAAGATTTCAGACAAACATCTTCCTTGTTTGTTGTTTATTCTGGTAAAAGGAGAGGTCAAAAAGCGACTTCTACCTCTCTTTCCTTTTGGCTTAAAAGCATTATCCGATTGGCTTATGAGACTGCCGGACGGCAGCCTCCTGAAAGAATCACAGCTCACTCCACTAGGGCTGTGGCTTCCACATCGGCCTTCAAGAACGAGGCTTCTGTTGACCAGATATGTAAGGCAGCATCTTGGTCTTCACTGCACACTTTTGCCAAATTTTACAAATTTGATACTTTTGCTTCTTCTTCGGAGGCTATTTTTGGGAGAAAGGTTTTGCAAGCCGTGGTGCCTTCCATTTAGGTGACCTGATTTGCTCCCTCCCTTCATCCGTGTCCTAAAGCTTTGGTATTGGTTCCCACAAGTTATGGATGACGCCGTCGACCGGACACACCAATGTTGGAGAAAACAGAATTTATGCTTACCTGATAAATTACTTTCTCCAACTGTGTGTCCGGTCCACGGCCCGCCCTGGTTTTTTAATCAGGTCTGATGAATTATGTTCTCTAACTACAGTCACCACGGTATCATATGGTTTCTCCTATATATATTTCCTCCTGTCCGTCGGTCGAATGACTGGGGTGGGCGGAGCCTAGGAGGGATCATGTGACCAGCTTTGCTGGGACTCTTTGCCATTTCCTGTTGGGGAAGAGAATATCCCACAAGTAAGGATGACGCCGTGGACCGGACACACCGTTGGAGAAAGTAATTTATCAGGTAAGCATAAATTCTGTTTTTCTAAGGAATGGAATTGACTAAGAAAATGCTGCTGATACCGAAGTAATGTAAGTAAAGCCTTAAATGCTTGAGAGCGATTGGTATTAGGCTTATTAATAGAGATATATACTCTTATAAAAATGTGTTTTAAAACGTTTGCTGGCATGTTTAATCATTTTTTGACATATGTTTGGTGATAAAACTTATTGGGGCCTAATTTTTCCACATGGCTGGCTTAAATTCTGCATAGAAACAGTTAACTGAGGCTTCCCACTGTTGTAATATGAGTGGGAGGGGCCTAATTTAGCACTTTTTTTGCGCAGTTAAAATTACAAAATGAATCATCCAGATTCCCTCAGCAGTCCCATGAATACTACAGGACATCTCTAAAGGGCTAAAAAGACTTCCAAAATCGTTTATAGGGAAGGTAATCCACAGCTCAGCTGTGGCAGTTTTGTTGTGTCTGTTAAAAAACGTCTGTCGTTTTTTTTATCTGCTTTTTGCATTAAGGGGTTAATCATCCATTTGCAAGTGGGTGCAATGCTCTGTTAACTTATTACATATACTGTAAAAATTTCGTTTGATGTACTGCCTTTTTTCACTGTTTTTCAAATTTTGACAAAATTTGTTTCTCTTAAAGGCACAGTAACGTTTTTTATATTTGCTTGTTAACTTGATTTAAAGTGTTTTCCAAGCTTACTAGTCTCATTATTAGTCTGTTCTAACATGTCTGACATAGAGGAAGCTCTGTGTTCATTATGTTTAAAAGCCATGGTGGAACCCCATCTTAGAATGTGTACCAGATGTACTGATTTCATGTTAAGCAATAAAGATCATTTTTTGTCTTTAAAAACATTATCACCAGAGGATTCTGTCGAGGGGGAAGTTATGCCGACTAACTCTCCCCACGTGTCAGACCCTTTGACTCCCGCTTTAGGGACTCACGCTCAAATGGCGCCAAGTACATCAAGGGCGCCCATAGCGTTTATTTTACCAGAGGATTCTGTCAAGGGGGAAGTTATGCCGACTAACTCTCCCCACGTGTCAGACTCTTCGACTCCCGCTCCAGGGACTCACGCTCAAATGGCGCCTAGTACATCAAGGGCGCTTATAGCGTTTATTTTACAAGACATGGCGAAAGTTATGAATAATACTCTGGAAGCGGTATTAGTCAGACTACCTGAAATTAAAGGAAAGCGAGATAGCTCTGGGGATAGATACAGAGCATACAGATGCGTCAAGAACCATGTCTGTTACTGCCTCACAATATGCAGAAGCTGAGGGGAGCTTCAGTCTGTGGGTGATATTTTTGACTCAGGGGAGATGATTTAACCTGATTCCGATTTTTCTACATTTAAAGTTTATGCTTAAGATCTTCCACTTGTTACTCAGGGAGGTTTTAGCAGCTCTGAATGACTGTGTTACAATCACAGTGCTAGAGAAATTGTGTAGACTGAATAGATACTATGCAGTGCCGGTGTGTACTGATGTTTTTTCCAATACCTAAAGAGGTTTACAGAAATTATTAATAAGGAATGGGATAGACCAGGTGTGCCGTTCTCTTCCCCTCCTATTTTTAGAAAAATGTTTCTAACAGATGCCACCACACGGGACTTATGGCAGACGGTCCCTAAGGTGGAGAGAAGAGTTTCTACTCTAGCTAAGCGTACCACTATCCCTGTTGAGGACAGTTGTGCTTTTTTAGATCCAATGGATAAAAAATTAGAGGGTTACCTTAGGAAAATGTTTATTCAACAAGGTTTTATCCTGCAGCCCTTGCATGCATTGCTCCTGTCACTGCTGCTGCGGCGTTCTGGTTGGAGTCTCTGGATGAGGCTTTACAGGTAGCGACTCCATTGGATGAATATACTTGTCAAGCTAAGAGCACTTAAGCTAGCCAATTCCTTTGTTTCTGATGCCTTTGTTTATTTGACTAAACTAACGGCTAAGAATTCAGTTTTTACTATACTGGCGCGCAGAGCGCTATGGCTTATCGCATGGTCAGCTGTCGTGACTTTAATAAATAAGCTACTTAACTTTCCTTCAGGGGACAGACCCTATTAGGGCCTGGTTTGAAGGAGATCATTACTATTATCACTGGAGGAAAAGGGCTTGCCCTTCCTCAGAGACAGGTCCAAATCAAGGGCCAAGACAGTCTAATTTTCGTGCCTTTCGAAACTTCAAGGCAGGTGTGGCATCAACTTCCTCTTAGACAAATGAAGAGGGTACTTTTGCTCAGTCCATGACGGTCTGGAGACAACCGGACCTGGAACAAGGATAAGCAGGCCAAGGAGCCTGCTGCTGCTGCATCTTAGACAGCATGAAGGAAAGGTCCCCTATCCGGTAACGGATCCTGTGGGGGCAGATTTTCTTTTTTCGCCCAGGCGTGGGCAAGAGATGCCCAGGATCCTGGGCATTGGAAATTATATCCCAGAGATATCTTCTGAATTTCAAAGCTTCCCCTTCGAAATAGGGGAGATTTTACCTTTCACAATTATCTGCACACCAGATAAAGAAAGAGGCATTCTTACATTGTGTACGAGACCCATCCAGTTCCAAGACAGGAACAGGGTCAGAGTTTTTCTCAGATCTGTTCGTGGTTCCCAAGGAGAGGGAACCTTCAGATCTATTTTGGATTTAAAGATCTTAAATAAATTCCTTAGAATTCCATCATTTATGATGGTATCTATTTGTACCATCTTAACTAGGATCCAGTTTTTTTCAGGTTTGCCTTGCTAGACAGGCATTACCAGTTTGTTGCTCTTTCCTTTGGGTTAACTACAGCCCCAAGAATCTTTAGAAGTGGCCCCTTATTTAGGCATTGAACTTCAAATTGCCAAGTCTCATATGGATGTAGTACTGGCATTTCTGAGATCGCAGGGGTGGAAAGTGAACAAGGAAGGAGTTCTCTATCCCCAATCTCAAGGGTTTCCTTCCTAGGGACTCTGATAGATTCTGCAGAAATGAAAATTTACCTGACGGAGTCCAGGTTGTCAAAGCTTCTAAATTACTGCCGTGTTCTTCATTCCATCCGCGCCCTTCGGTGGCTCGGTACATGAATGTAATCGGCCTAATGGTAGCGGCAAGGGACATAGTACCGTTTGCACGCCTACATTTCAGACCGCTGCAACTATGCATGCTCAGTCAATGGAACGGGGATTACACAGATTCGTCCCCTTCTTAAATCTGGACCAAGAGGCCAGAGATTCTCTTCTCTGGTGGCTATCTCGGGTCCATCTGTCCAAGGGTATGACCTTCCGCAGGTCAGATGGGACAGTTGTTACAACAGATGCCAACCTTTTAGGTTGGGATACAGTCTGGGACTCCCTGAAGATTCAGGGATAGTAGACTCAGGAGGAAACCCTCCTTCTAATAAATATTCTGGAATTGGGAGCGATATTCCATACTCTTCAGGCTTGGCCTCAGTTAGCAACTCTGAGGTACATCAGATTCAGTCGGACAATATCACGACTGTGGCTTACATCAACCATCAAGGGGGAACAGAAGTTCCCTAGCGATGTTAGTAATTTTTAAATAATTCACTGGACAGAGACTCTCTCTTGTCTATCAACTCTCCATATCCCAGGTGTTGAGAACTGGGAGGTGGATTTTCTAAGTCGTCAGACTTTTCTCCCGGGGAAGTGGGGAATTCCCTCCGGAGGTCTTTGCACAAGATCAAGCAGGAGACTGCTTTGGTGTTTTTAACAGCGCTTGTGTGGCCACGCAGGACCTGGTATGCAGATCTGGTGGACATGTCATTCTTTCCATCATGATATCTGCTTCTGAGACAGGACCCTCTATCTCAGGGTCCTTTCAACCATCTATATTAAACTTCTCTGAGATGGACTGCCTGGAGACCGAATGCTTGATGTTATCGAAACATGGCTTCTCCAAGTCAGTCATTGATACCTTAGTACAGGCATGAAAGCCTGTCACTAGCAAACTTTAACATAGATATAGCATAAATATCTTATTGATATGAATCCAAGGGTTACTCATGGAGTAAAGTCCGGATTCCCAGGATACTATCTTTTCTCCAAGATGATTTTGAGAAAAGGGGTTGTCAGCTAGTTCCTTAAAATGACAGATTCCTACTCTGTCTATTCTTTTGCACAAGCGTCTGTCAGATTCTCCAGACGTTCAGGCATTTTGTCAGGCTTTGGTTAGAACCAAGCCTGTGTCTAAACCTATGGCTCCGCCAGGGAGCTTAAACCTGATTATTGAGGTTTTTCAAGGATTTCCGTGTGATCCTTTTCATTCTATAGATATCAAACTTTTTATCCTGGAATGTTCCTTTTTGGTAGATATTTCCTCGGCTTGTAGTGTCTCCGAGTTATCTGCTTTACAATGTGATTCTCCTTATCTGGTCCTCCGTGCGGATAAGGTAGTCCTGTGTATCAAGACTGGGTTTTTTACCTAAGGTGGTATCCAACAAGATTATCACTCAAGAGAGTGTTGTTCCATTCTTGTATTCTAATCCTTCTTCAAAGATGGAACGTCGTTTACACAATTTGGACGTGATTCGTGCTTTAAAGTTTTTCTTACAAGCTACTTCAGATTTTCATCAAACATTTACTTGGTTTGTTGTCTACTCTGGACAGAGGAGAGGTCAAAGACTTAAGCAACCTCTTTCTTTCTTTTTGGTTAAAAGCATAATTCGTTTAGCTTATGAGACTGCTGGACAGCAGCCTCCTGAAGGGATTACAGCTCATTCTATTAGAGCTGTGGCTTTCACTTGGGCCTTTTTTAAAATGAGGCTTCTGTTGAACAGATTTACAAGACGGCGTCTTGGTCTGCACTTCATATTTGCTTCTTTGGAGGCTATTTTTGGGAGAAAGGATTTTTTTCAGGCAGTGGTCTCTTCCGTTTAAGTTCCTGCCTTGTCCCTCCCTTCATCCGTGTACTTTAGCTTTGGTATTGGTATCCCATAAGTAATGGATGATCCGTGGACTGGATACACTTAACAAGAGAAAACATAATTTATGCTTACCTGATAAATTTATTTGTCTTGTAGTGTATCCAGTCCACGGCCCGCCCTGTCATTTTAAGGCAGGTAATTTTTTCATTTAAACTACAGTCACCACTGCACCCTATGGTTTTTCCTTTCTCTGCATGTTTTCGGTCGAATGACTGGATATGGCAGTTAGGGGAGGAGCTATATAGCAGCTCTGCTGTGGGTGAACTCTTGCAACTTCCTGTTGGGAAGGAGAATATCCCATAAGTAATGGATGATCCGTGGACTGGATACACTACAAGAGAAATAAATTTATCAGGTAAGCATAAATTATGTTTTTCTGTGTGCTAACGGTTTCAATTGTTGTCCAATCAGTACTCTCCCCATATGGCATTTTTGTTGTAGCTAGAGCTCTTTTTGGACAACAATTCAAACCTTTAGCTCACAGATAAATTGACTTTTGAAGTGGGCAGCGGAGCGTGGAGTATTTGAGTTTCATATCTATATTAAAAAGTAAGTTATAGCGCATCTGCATTATAAATGATTAATTACACTTCATCTAAAATATCACTAACATTCTGGATCTGATTTTAAAAAGGGGAGAGTTTACCATAACTTTAAGGTAACATTAAATGTATTTGTGTCTTTGTTGCATCTAAAATAAGTTAAGAAAAAAAAAAAGGAAGACATCTCCTTGTGTAAAACCTATTCTTTTTTGTTTTTATGCTCATGAGGCATATCATTGCCACCAATAAAGCAGTGGGAGTTGTCTTTTTCAGCAAGTGAGCAGTATCCGTGGGGATGAGTTGCTCCTCCTGTTAGTTTCAGAATAAGTCTACACAGTCATATCTTAAATGTTTTAACGTTTGTTTTGCCATGTTTATGCAGTGCTATTTCATGCGCACAACATAATTTGTTTGATATTAAAGGGGTAATGTTCTCCCCTTTAATGTGTTCCCAATGATCCATTTTACCCGCTGGAGTGTATTAAATTGTTTATGACACAGCTCATTTACCTTTATTTTTTCATTTGAAATGGCTGCTTTTCCTTGTTGAAACTGCCACATATTCTGAAAATGTCAGTATTGTAGCAATGAATACAGAAAAGCTATGTAAACAGGATACGGCAGAAGAAATCACACTCTCATCTGGAGGGGGGGGGGTTGGAGAAAAAGGTACTCAAATTTTTAATTGTTATCCCATTCAGAGATAAGATATTATCACTGTATGTGTATACATACAGTGATAATATATTGAAATATGTTCTCCCTGCAATCTCAGCCAATTTTAAATCGTTTTGGTTTCAAAGCATACATACATCTATTTCATATACAAAAATAAGCCTAAAGGGTCAACATCACATACATTTTAAACTCTGCAGCTGGTATAACATGTCATTAGAAACAGATTAAAGGGTAATTATAGTGATACAATTCCATGGCCTAATTCATTTTATCACAAGTGACACTACAGCTCTATGTGTTTAATCACTTGTGATAAAATTGTGTGCTCTAACGAAATAGAACATGTCATTTTATCAATGTAATGGGCCTTTAATCGGAAAACAATTGTACAGTTCAGTGTCCTTGTAATATCCATTTAAGTTGGAATATTTCCTTTACTTTAAAATATATGATAAAGAATTATATGTATGATGGATACTTAAATATTTGTCTAGGTCTTTTATATAGATACTAGTCCTAAAGCCCGTTCACACGGGCCATTTTTTGCAGGGTACAGCAGTCCCAACCCTTGCGCTCTCTCCCTGCCCCTCTCTTTTGCTCTCTCCCTGCCCCTCTCTTTTGCTCTCTCCCTGCCCCTCTCTTTTGCTCTCTCTCCCCCTCTCTTTTGAGATCTCTCTCCCCCTCTCTTTTGAGATCTCTCTCCCCCTCTCTTTTGAGATCTCTCTCCCCCTCTCTTTTGAGATCTCTCTCCCCCTCTCTTTTGAGATCTCTCTCCCCCTCTCTTTTGAGATCTCTCTTCCCCCTCTCTTGCGCTCTCCCCCCCCCCCTCTTTTGCGCTCTCTCCCCCCCCTCTTTTGCGCTCTCTCTCTCCCCTCTCTCTCACTCCCCCTCCCCTCTCTCTCTCCCTCCCTCCCCCTCTCCTCTCTCTCTCACTCCCCCTCCCCTCTCTCTCTCCCTCCCTCCCCCTCTCCTCTCTCTCTCCCTCCCCCTCCCCTCTCTCCCTCCCCCTCTCTCTCTCCCCTCTCTCTCCCTCCCCCCCTCCCCCCTCTCTCCCTCCCCCTCTCTCCCCCCCCTCTCTCCCTCCCCCCTCTCTCCCTCCCCCTCTCTCCCTCTCCCCTCTCTCTCCCCCCTCTCTCCTCCCCCTCTCTTTCTCTTCCCCCCTCTCTTTCTCTTCCCCCCTCTCTTTTGATCTCTCTGTCCCCTTTCTTTTGCTCTCCCTCCCCCTCTCTTTTGATGTCTCTCCCCCTCTCTTTTGCTCCCTCTCTTTTGCTCCCTCTCTTGTGCTCCCTTTATCTCCCATCTTGATCTCTCTCTCCCCTCTTGATCTCTCTCTCTCTCTCACCTTTCTTATCTTTTCCCTACCCCCTCTCTCCCCTCTTTTGAGCTGTTTTGAGCTCTCACTGCACAGCCTTTCACTGGCCGTCTGGCCCCGCCCCTTCATGCTTGGCCACGCCCCCTCACGGCCCTCGCGCTCGGCCACGCCCCCTTCACGCTCGGTTCTGCTCGCACTGCAGAGCAGAGACTTAGGGACTCTCAAAGACCAGGTGTGTTTGTCCTCGTGCTGTGCTGTCTACTGCGCATGACAGCTTCAGACAAACACACTTGGCCTTTTATTATATAGGATACTTATTTTATATCAAGTTTTAAAGGTAAAAAAACCCATCTAAAACATTCCTGCCTGCAGCAATCATATATTTGTGTGTTTAAGGTACACAGAGTCTTTTCAAAAGCTGCATCCCGTGAAACAATCATTGAAAGAGGTGACCGCATATTGTCCATCAATGGCTGCAGTTTACACGGTTCCGCCCACGGGGATGCCCTTAGTGCGCTGCATAGAGCTAAGCTGCACAGAGAAGCAGTCGTTGTGATCAAAAAGGAACGAGATGGAGAATGGCCTTGCAGACGAGACACGTCTACTGCTAAGGGAAGAACTTCAACATCTGGAAAGGATGTCTCTATGGCAACAGGACCAGGTAGGGGGTTAGACGGGGGACACATGGAAAGAATTTATTTTGTTTCACATTATCACTAAGAGTCTTCATGCAATCTCAGTGAACTAATGAAACTCATATTGAACATTCACTCCTGATCTTCAAAATCTCATTATTATTATTATATAAGCTTGGCTTTATGGATACACGGTCGATCTTTTATTCAGTCAAAGAAACTTTTCATTATGTAACTAGTAAACATAGCCACTCAGTAGTGTCTTACTGTAGTTAAAGGGGCATAACTAATAAATAAAAAAATAAAAAACTTTACATTGTATTTCTTTCATGTAAGTGGCAAGAGTCCATGAGCTAGTGACGTATGGGATATACATTCCTACCTGGAGGGGGCAAAGTTTCCCAAACCTCAAAATGCCTATAAATACACCTCCCACCTCACTTATACTTCAGTTTTACAAACTTTCCCTTCGTTGAAGGATAGTGAAGCAAGTCGTGCTTGATTTTCTTCTGTATTTGCCTAATGATGCCATGTTTTCACCTATGGGAAATCTATTCTAAGGCTCTCAGTAAATTCGGTTGTGGCGATTCATCTGCCAACTCCCTTTACAGATTGACATTATACTCCCTTTACCATTACCTCTGCTGATATGTTTCAGTAATGGTTTGGCTGTCTGCTTTATGTGGAAGGGTGTCTTCAGGTAAGTATACAGGTGGCCCTCGTTTTACAACGGTTCAATTTACACCGTTTCAGAATAACAACCTTTTTTTCCAGTGATGTGACTGCTATTGAAAAGCATTGAGAAGCAGTGCATTTATTAAAATAGCCAGTAGGTGGAGCTGTCCGCTTGTGTTGCAGCAAAGCCAAGCAAGCTGAAATTAATCAGTTTAACCAGACCTGAGCTATCGAGCTGTGTTGTGTGATTATTTTATTAGGTTTATAATGCTGTTTAGCATTTAAAGTCTTCATTTCAAAGCTTTAAAAATAATGTATTAGGTGTTACTTATGACAATTTTAAGAGGGGCCTGGAACCTATCTCCCTCACTTCCCATTGACTTGCATTATAAACTGGGTTTCAAATTATAACGGTTTCGATTTACAACCATTCCTTCTGGAACCTAACCCAGGCGTAAACTGAGGGCTACTTGTATATCTTTTTTTAAGGCACTCTCAGCTATGTTTGGCACTTTATATTTTAAAGTTTTAAATATATATTGCATATATTTGCCACGAGTCAGGTCTATGTTTATTTGCCTTTGCAGTCTTCAGTCAGTTTCAGCATGGAAAATTATGTTTGGGAGAAATTTAGTTCATTTTTTTCTTACCTAAGGTTCCAGCTAGTTGTAACTTCAGTCTTGATTTTTCAAATTTTCGCGGGCAAATTAGGCTCTCGATGGCGCAAAATGCTTCTATTTATTGCGTCATTCTTGGTGCAAATTTTTTTGGCACGAAGGTTGCGTTTGTTGTGACGTGAGTCACGTCATTTCTTGCGTGTCTGGTGATGCAAATTTTTTTTTTTTGCTGCAAAGTCGCACCGGTTATGATGCGAATCGTGTCATTTCCTATTAAGCTTGGCTCCAAAAGTTTTTTTCTCAGCATTTGCATCATCTTTGTTGGCGTCATTTTTGGCGCCAAAAATTTTGTTATATTAAGTCTCTCCCTCTTTTGCTCTCTACTTTCATTTGTTACAGAGGGCTATGATATTTGCTTTTGTTTTTCATATAAGCATTTTTTCCCATTCCTGAAACTGCTATTTTGTGGAAATTGAATATTTTGTTTAAATGTTATTTTTTCTTTTTTGTTACATTTTTCAAGATGTCTCAAACTGATCCTGCCTCTGATGTTACTGTAGAAACTATGATGCCTGTACACAATTTCTACCAAAGCTAAGATTTTATTTCTTTAGCTCAAATGCATTATATTGCAAAAGATATAGAGAAGGCTATGACTGCTATTCTGCCTTCAAATTAATGTGAACAATCTCTCCTAACGTCTCATAAACCTTTGAAGTTTGTATTGATTGACAGCATACTGTAGTATTTCTGCTGATGTGGTTTTCTCTGACTCAGAGGATCCTATTTCAGAGTCTTATTTTTATTAATCAAACTTTCAATTGAATGTATTCATTCTTGATTAAGAAAGTATTGTTTACTTTTGAGTATTGAGGAATCTAGTCCTCTTGATAACAAGAATAGCTTTTTTTAAACTTCTGAGGTAACTCTTGAAGTTTTTCTTATTCCAGATGCTATCTATTATATGTTTAGTAAGGAATCTAAACTTAGTGCTTCTTTTTACCCTTTTTCTAGGTTTAAAAAGCTATATCCTTTACCTATGGCTAATTTAGTGTTTTTATGTAAAAGTCCCTTAAGGTGGGGCTATTTCTTCTCTTTCCAAACGTACTTCTATCCTATGGAAGATATTTCTTCTTTTAAGGATCCTTTAGATAGGAAGTTTGTTTCCTATCTTAAGAGAAGCATATTTACATATTGGCCATATTTTTTAACCTGCCATTTCTATGGCTAATGTTGCTGCTGTTTTTAACTTTTTGGTTGGACAGTTTAGTTATCAGATCTTGATTTGTCTTAAGCATTGTTCTTTTACTTCAACATGCTAATCATTTAATTTATGGTGCTATATTTTATGTAATTGTATCTGATAATAAATCTTTGTTTTTAGCCATTTTTACTAGAATTTTTTTATGGCTTAAATCTCTGATATGGTGTTTAAATTTAGATTACTATCTTATTATTTGTTTGTTGTGACGTGAGTCGCGTCATTTCTTGCGTGTCTGGTGATGCAATTTTTTCTTTTTGCTGCAAAGTCGCACCGGTTATGATGCGAATCGTGTAATTTCCTATTAACCTTGGCGCCAAAAGTTTTTTTCTCAGCATTTGCATCATCTTTGTTGGCGTCATTTTTGGCGCCAAAAACTTTGTTATATTAAGTCTCTCCCTCTTTTGCTCTCTACCTTCATTTGTTACAGAGGGCTATGATATTTGCTTTTGTTTTTCATATAAGCATTTTTTTCCCATTCCTGAAACTGCTATTTTGTGGAAATTGAATATTTTGTTTAAATGTTATTTTTTCTTTTTTGTTACATTTTTCAAGATGTCTCAAACTGATCCTGCCTCTGATGTTACTGTAGAAACTATGCTGCCTGTACACAATTTCTACCAAAGCTAAGTGTGTATATTGTTTAATTAGCTGATTTTATTTCTTCAGCTCAAATGCATTATATTGCAAAAGATATAGAGAAGGCTATGACTGCTATTCTGCCTTCAAATTAATGTAAACAATCTCTCCTAACGTCTCATAAACCTTTGAAGTTTGTATTGATTGACAGCATACTGTAGTATTTCTGCTGATGTGGTTTTCTCTGACTCAGAGGATCCTATTTCAGAGACTTATTTTGATAAATCAAACTTTCAATTGAATGTATTCATTCTTGATTAAGGAAGTATTGTTTACTTTTGAGTATTGAGGAATCTAGTCCTCTTGATAACAAGAATAGCTTTTTTTAAGCTTCTGAGGTAACTCTTGAAGTTTTTCTTATTCCAGATGCTATCTATTATATGTTTAGTAAGGAATCTAAACTTAGTGCTTCTTTTTACCCTTTTTTCTAGGTTTAAAAAGCTATATCCTTTACCTATGGCTAATTTAGTGTTTTTATGTAAAAGTCCCTTAAGGTGGGGCTATTTTTTCTCTTGCCGAACATACTTCTATCCTATGGAAGATATTTCTTCTTTTAAGGATCCTTTAGATAGGAAGTTTGTTTCCTATCTTAAGAGAAGCATATTTACATATTGGCCATATTTTTTAACCTGCCATTTCTATGGCTAATGTTGCTGCTGTTTTTAACTTTTTGGTTGGACAGTTTAGTTATCACATCTTGATATGTCTTAAGCATTGTTCTTTTACTTCAACATGCTAATCATTTAATTTATGGTGCTATATTTTATGTAATTGTATCTGATAATAAATCTTTGTTTTTAGCCATTTTTACTAGAATTTTTTATGGCTTAAATCTTTGATATGGTGTTTAAATTTAGATTACTATCTTATTATTTTAGGATAGTAATTTTTAAAGGTTTTCTATTGGATTTTATTATCTCCTCTATTGCTGGGGGAAAGGGAGTATTTTTAAGAAATCGAAGGGTAATTTTAAAATTCCTAATTGTTTTTTCATTCCCCTAAGGAATGAATAGTTCCAAGCTTATAATTAAACTAATTTCAGCCCCTAAGACTGCATAAAGGTGCTGCCTTTTAACCAATTCTACTGGTGGGGGGACATATTGAATTTATTTCAACACATTTGGACAGTTTCTATTCAAATCAGTGGATTTAGAATATTGTTTTCTCAGGGGTATCAAATAGGTTTCAGAATAAAAACCTCCCATGGGAAGATTATTTTCCATGTTATAACAAACTCTGTGAAAGCTCAGGTTTTTCTAAAATGTGTTTCAGATTTTGTGTTTTCAGGGGTGATGGTTCCAGTTCCTCTGCAGTAACGGAGTTTGGGTTTCTATTCAAATCTATTCATTGTCCTAAAGAACAAATTAGTTCAGACTAATTCTGGATCTAAATTTTATATATCGTTTTGTAAGAGTCCCAACTTTCAAGATGGTGACTATAGGGACTATTCTGCCTTTTTGTTTAGCAAGGTTACTTCATGTCCACAATAGACTTACAGGACGCTTATTTTTAATTCATTCAGACCACTATTGTATACTGAGATTCACTTTTCTAGATAAGCATTACCAATTTTGTCGCTTGTCCTTTTGGGCTAGCGGCAGCTCAGAGATTCTTTTCAAAGATCTGTATTCAGAGAACAGGGTATTGCAGTGTTTCCTTATTTGGATGATATTTGGTTCTAGCTTAACAAGTGTGGTTTCTTCGAGACATTGTTGGAGGATCAATTTACAATAGTGTTTCTTGATTCCTTAGGCAAGAGTCACGTTTTTAGGTTTCCAGATACATTTTTAGTATCTATGGTTCTTTCTCTGATACACTAGAGACAAATTAAGTTAATTTTAGTTTGTCTAAACCTTCAGTCTCTAAAGCTTTGCATGTTGCACCATAGGTGCAGGGATTATTTTAAGTTATCACAACTGGTATACTTAAATCCCAACACTTTGTTCTCTCTGATTTGGTGATTGGACCATCACGTTATTGTTCAGGGGGCCTCATTTGTTCGTCCTACTTGCACTGTATTCTCAACAGATGCAAGTTTTTCTGGTGGGGGAGCTGTCTGAGAGTCTCTGGCAGCACTTGGGGTTTTGAAACCTTAGGAGGCGAGGTTACCAATCAATATTTTAGAACTTCATGCTATTTTCAGGGCTCTTCAGGCGTGGCCTCTATTGAAGAGACAACTTTTACATTTCTTTTTAAACAGACAATATCACAACAGTGGCATTTGTCAGTCATCAAGGAGGGACTTGCAGTCCTTCAGTTATGAAGGAAGTATCTCAGATACTTTCTTGGACGGAATCCAATTCTTTTCTAAATTTCTGCGATTCATATCTCAGGTATAGACAATTGGGAAGGGGATTATCACAGCTGTCAAACTTTATATCTGGGGAAGTGCTCCCCATCCAGATGTGTTTTTATTTCTGATGTTCTCTCGTATAAGCAAGAAGCTTTCCAGATACCTTTTTAGATCCAAGGATCCTCAGGCGGAAATGGTGGATGCTCTAGCAGTTTTTTAATTTTCACCAACCTACTTAATTTTTTTGCCTCTGGTTCTTTTTCCAAGGGTGATCTCCAAGATCATAATGGAATGATCTAATGTGTTTCTAATAGCACCGGCTTGGTCTCTTAGGTTTTGGTATGCAGACCTTGTCAGGATGTCCAGTTGCCATACTTGGTTACTTCCTTTAAGGCCAGACCTTCTGTTTCAGGGGCTGTTTTTTTTCCATCAGGATCTGAAATCTCTAATTTTGAAGGCTTGGAAATTGAACGCTTAAGTGTTTAGTCATAGAAGTTTCTCTGACTCCGTTGTTAGCACCATGATACAGGCTTGTAAGTCTATTTCTAGGAGAATTTATTTTCGGGTTTGGAAAACCTATATTTCATGATGTTCTGCTCATGATTATTCTTGGCATTCTTTTAGAATTCCAAGGATTTTACAGTTTCTTCAGAATGGTTTGGATAAACATTTGTCTGCAAATTCTTTGAAAGGACAAATTTCTGCTCTTTCTGTCTTATTTCATAGAAAGATTGCTAAACTTCCTGATATTCACTGTTTTGTTTAGGCTTTGATTCATATTAAACCTGTTTTTAAATCTATTTCTCCTCCTTGGAGTCTCAATTTTGGTTTTGAAAATTTTACAGGCTCCTCTTTTTGAGACTATACATTTTCTGGACATTAAATTACTTTCTTGGAAAGTGTTATTTCTTTTGGCTATCTCTTCTGCTTGAAGAGTTTCTGTATTGTCTGCTCACTCTTGTGAGTCTCTTTATCTCATTTTCCATCAAGATAAAGCTGTTTTGCGGAATTCATTTTAATTTTTTGCCTAAAATTGTGAATTGTAACAAATTCAATAAGGAAATAATTGTTCCTTTTTTGTGTCCTAATTTTAAGAATATTTTTGAAGGGTCTTTACATTCTTTGGATTTTGTAAGAGCTTTGAAATATTATGTTGAGGCTACTTAAAATTTCAGAAAGACTTCTATTCTAGACGTCTATTTGTTATTTGTTTCTGATTTCAGGAAAGGTCAGAAAGCCTCTGTTATTTCTCTGTTTTTTTGGTTGAGATTTTAAATTCACAAAGCTCATTCTACTAGATCAGTTACCACTTCTTGGGTTCTCAAGAATGAAGCTTTAGTTGATCAAATTTGCAAAGCAGCAACTTAGTCTTCTTTGCATACTTTTTCTAATTTTACCTTTTTCATGTGTTTGCTTTTTTTCCCTCCCTCTCTAGTGACTTGTGGACTTCCACATCTTGGGTATTATATCCCATACGTCACTAGCTCATGGACTCTTGCCACTTGCATGAAAGAAAACACAATTTATGTAAGAACTTACCTGATAAATTAATTTCTTTTATAGTGGCAAGAGTCCATGAGACCCACCCATTTTTTGTGGTTATGATTTTTTTTGTATAAAGCACATTATTTTTTTCCAGTTCCTCTTTTTGTATGCTTTTTACTACTTTTTATACACCTCACTTCTTGGCTATACGTTAAACTGAAGCATGAGTGAGGTGGGAGGTGTATGTATAGGCATTTTGAGGTTTGGAAAACTTTGCCCCCTCCAGATAGGAATGTATATCCCATACATCACTAGCTCATGGACTCTTGCCACTTTGAAAGAAATTAATTTATCAGGTAAGTTCTTACATAAATTGTGTTTTTCATTTGTTTGTTTGCCCTCTATTCCTATAATTTAATTTGTGGATTTTAAAGTTCTGAGAATTGGAAATGCTCACTGCAGCCTTCACAAGCTTAACCCTTTTATATATCTGTCCATACCTTCCCTCAGCAGAGGTGATAAGATACTGAAAAAATAGTGGATAACTGTGTTTACTCCAGTATCAAGTCCAGATAGGATCCACAAAATAAAGATGTGCGCGCCAAAAAATATTACAACCACGTTTACTTCTTCTCCCATAGAAGTCAATGGAGCTCAAAAACTGGAAAAAAAACTTAACACCCATACTCGCGCACTTACCCAACGGCATATATTCAAGAACGTTGCACTCGACATGAAGTATTAATATTTCACATTCCAATGTTCTTCACATAGCAGATTATGTTCTATTTATTCTTTAATACATATTTCTGTATATATATATATATATATATACACTTATATATTTATTCGTATAGAAATGTATTTTACATTAACAGTGTCAGATATATATAGAAATATATATTTAATAATAAAAAGTACATTATTTTGTTAAACATGCTGTAAAAATATAAATATATTCTATTGATTATTGAAAATATTTTACAGTATGTTTAAAAATTTGTATTATATTTTTTTTACTATTTTATATGTAATATTTTAATAATGAGCTTTAAGATAACCGGACTGCATTAAAGGAACAGTCTACACCAGAATTTTTATTGTTTTAAAAAATAGATAATCCCTTTATTACCCATTCCCCAGTTTTGCATAACCAACACTGTTATATTAATATACTTTTAACCTCTGTGATTATCTTGTATCTAAGCCTCTGCAAACTGCCCCTTTATTTCAGTTCTTTTGACAGACTTGCATTTTAGCCAATCAGTGCCTGCTCCCAGATAACTTCACATGCACGAGCACAGTGTTATCTATATGAAATACATAATATACCTCTAGTGGTGAAAAACTGTTAAAATGCATTCTGTAAAGAGGTGGCCTTTAAGGTCTAAGAAATTAGCATATGAACCTCCTAGGTTATGCTTTCAACTAAGAATACCAAGAGAACAAAGCAAAATTGGTGATAAAAGTAAATTGGAAAATTGTTTAAAATTACATGCCCTATCTGAATCATGAAAGTTTATTTTGGCCTAGACTGTCCCTTTAAGATCTAAATCACGAAACACGATGCGCAAAACACATATTTTTCATTCCTATGTTCTTCATAATAATAATGTACTTTTTATTAATAAATATATATTTCTTTATATATCTGATACTGTTCATGTAAAATACATATCTATACCTATATATCTATTGGAATAGATATACAGGTAAAGTTATATACAGATATATATAGCAATATAGATTGTAAGTTCCCACGGGAATAGGGCCCTCAATTCCTCCTGTATGCGTTTGTAAATTTTGTCCTGTCTCTTACAAGTTTTATATTATTGTTTTATTTAAATGAACTGTATCCGTGCTGAGGAATATGATGGCGCTTCATAAATAAAGTATAATAATAATTAATATGTATTTACAATAAAAAAGGACATTATCCTGTAAGTGAAGAACATTGGAATGTTAATTATGTAACGTAAAACATATATACATATTTAGACATGTATATGTATGCATCTCTATGTTAAAACCCTTTGCATGCCTAACACCTGAGACCTCATATTGTTGAGCCCATATAACTTTTTTTATGCATTTTTTTAAAATAATAATTTTTATCATACAGTGTTATGAGTGTAACTGTACTTTTAAAGGTATTTTAAAGTCTTTTTTTGTCTTGCGTAACAGTTAACCAGAGCTCTGAAGACCTGATGCATATTAAATTTTAATTGCTCTCAGGGGAATGCGTTTACTTTCAACTTGTAGTACGTGCACTACTTACAATGCACGCAAAGAGCTGCGGTATACTCCTTGTCGCTTGCGTGCAACTGTTAGTGCTCCACTCATAATCTAGCCCCAAATTCGTACAGCAAATGATTGTATGCAGCTTGTTATTGGCTGACTGGTACACCCCAGTACCTGCCAGATGACATCATAGCACAACCGTTTAAGTTTAGTGCATATGACTGTGCCCCTTTAATACAGAACTAGTTATTTTAACACACTCCTAAAAAATTGATTATATATAACCTTTAAAAGTGCCTTTTATATAAACTGCATATTACAGAGCAGTTTTATAATTTATAGTTCAGAATACTAAATCTTATTTTCACAGCTGAAAAGTTCCACCAACATGTAGTTTGCTTTTCTTTTCTTTTTAAACATTTTAATGTGTATAATTGTTATATTTGTAAAATGTACATATGTTACAGAGCCATGGGGCGTGAATCACAGAGAACCACAGGGAAAATAAAGCATTTGCTATAGACTGGAAATGTTAAATTATATTTGACTAGTCCTAAAGCCTGTGTACACGGCCATTTTTTGCAGTACAGCGGTCCCACCCCTTGCTCTCTCTCTATCCCCCCTCTCTTTTGCTCTCTCTCTATCCCCCCTTTCTTTTGCTCTATCTCCTTTCTCTTTTGTGCTCTCTCCCCCCTCTCTTTTGCTCTCTCTCTATCCCCCCTCTCTTTTGCTCTCTCTTTCTCCCCTCTCTTTTGCTCTCTCTTTCTCCCCTCTCTGTTACTCTCTCTCTCCCCCCTCTATTTTGCTCGCTCTCTCCCCCCTCTCTTTTGCTCTCTCTCTCCCCCCTCTCTTTTGCTCTCTCTCTCCCCCCTCTCTTTTGCTCTCTCTCTCCCCCCTCTCTTTTGCTCTCTCTCTCCCCCCTCTCTTTTGCTCTCTCTCTCCCCCCTCTCTTTTGCTCTCTCTCTCTCCCCTCTCTTTTGCTCTCTCTCTCTCCCCTCTCTTTTGCTCTCTCTCTCCCCTCTCTTTTGCTCTCTCTCTCCCCCCTCTCTTTTGCTCTCTCTCTCCCCCCTCTCTTTTGCCCTCTCTCCCCCTCTCTTTTGCTCTCTCTCTCCCCCCTCTCTTTTGCTCTCTCTCCCCCCCTTTCATTTGCTCTCTCTCTCCCCCCCTTTCATTTGCTCTCTCTCTCCCCCCCTTTCATTTGCTCTCTCTCTCCCCCCTTTCATTTGCTCTCTCTCTCCCCCCTTTCATTTGCTCTCTCTCTCCCCCCTCTCTTTTGCTCTCTCTCTCCCCCTTCTCTTTTGCTGTCTCTCTCCCCCTCTTTTGCTCTCTCTCTCCCCCCTCTCTTTTGCTCTCTCTCTCTCCCCCCTCTCTTTTGCTCTCTCTCTCCCCCCTCTCTTTTGCTCTCTTCCCCCTCTCTTTTGCTCTCTTCCCCCTCTCTTTTGCTCTCTCTCTTCCCCCTCTCTTTTGCTCTCTCTCTTCCCCCTCTCTTTTGCTCTCTCTCTCCCTCTCTTTTGCTGTCTCTCTCCCTCTCTTTTGCTGTCTCTCTCCCTCTCTTTTGCTGTCTCTCTCCCTCTCTTTTGCTGTCTCTCTCCCTCTCTTTTGCTGTCTCTCTCCCTCTCTTTTGCTGTCTCTCTCCCTCTCTTTTGCTGTCTCTCTCCCTCTCTTTTGCTGTCTCTCTCCCTCTCTTTTGCTCTCTCTCCCCCTCTTTTGCTCTCTCTCCCCCTCTTTTGCTCTCTCTCCCCCTCTTTTGCTCTCTCTCCCCCTCTTTTGCTCTCTCTCCCCCTCTTTTGCTCTCTCTCCCCCTCTTTTGCTCGCTCTCCCCCTCTTTTGCTCGCTCTCTCTCCCCCTCTTTTGCTCGCTCTCTCTCCCCCTCTTTTGCTGTCTCTCTCTCCTCTCGTTTGCTCTCATTCCTCTCGCTTGCTCTCTCTCCTCTCGTTTGCTCTCTCTCTCCTCTTTTGCTGTCTCTCTCCCCCTCTTTTGCTGTCTCTCTCCCCCTCTTTTGCTGTCTCTCTCCCCCTCTTTTGCTGTCTCTCTCCCCCTCTTTTGCTGTCTCTCTCCCCCTCTTTTGCTGTCTCTCTCTCCTCTCGTTTGCTCTCATTCCTCTCGCTTGCTCTCTCTCCTCTCGTTTGCTCTCTCTCTCCTCTTTTACTGTCTCTCACCCATCTCTTTTGTGCTCTCTCCCCCCTCTCTTTTGTGCTCTCTGCCCCTCTCTCTTTTGTGCTCTCTGCCCCTCTCTCTTTTGTGCTCTCTGCCCCTCTCTTTTGTGCTCTCTCCCCCCTCTCTTTTGTGCTCTCTCCCCCCTCTCTTTTGTGCTCTCTCCCCCCCTCTCTTTTGTGCTCTCTCCCCCCCTCTCTTTTGTGCTCTCTCCCCCCCTCTCTTTTGTGCTCTCTCCCCCCCCTCTCTTTTGTGCTCTCTCCCCCCTCTCTTTTGTGCTCTCTCCCCCCTCTCTTTTGTGCTCTCTCCCCCCTCTCTTTTGTGCTCTCTCCCCCCTCTCTTTTGCGCTCTCTCCCCCCTCTCTTTTGCGCTCTCTCCCCCCTCTCTTTTGCGCTCTCTCCCCCCTCTCTTTTGCGCTCTCTCCCCCCTCTCTTTTGAGCTCTCTCCCCCCTCTCTTTTGCGCTCTCTCCCCCCTTATCTTTTGCGCTCTCTCTCCCCCCTCTATTTTGTGCTCTCTCCCCCCTCTATTTTGTGCTCTCTCCCCCCTCTCTTTTGTGCTCTCTCCCCCCTCTTTTGTGCTCTCTCCCCCCTCTCTTTTGTTCTCTCTCCCCCCTCTCTTTTGTTCTCTCTCCCCCCTCTCTTTTGTTCTCTCTCCCCCCTCTCTTTTGTGCTCTCTCCCCCCTCTCTTTTGTGCTCTCTCCCCCCTCTCTTTTGTGCTCTCTCCCCCCTCTCTTTTGTGCTCTCTCCCCCCTCTCTTTTGTACTCTCTCCCCCCCTCTCTTTTGTGCTCTCTCCCCCTCTCATTTGTGCTCTCTTCCCCCCCCCTCTTTTGTGCTCTCTCCCCCCCTCTTTTTTGCTCTCTCCCCCTTTTATTTTTTGCTCTCTCCCCCCTCTCTTTTGCGCTCTCTCCCCCTCTCTTTTGCGATTTCTCCCACGTCACACCCGGGCCCCGCCCATGTCGCACCCGTCCGGCCACGCCCATGTCGCACCCGTCGGCCACGCCCACTCCACCACACGCCCGATAAGTTGGAATGCCAGGTGTGTTTGTCCTTGCGCGCAGTCTCTACTGCGCATGACAGCTTCGGACAAACACACTTGGCCTTTTATTATATAGGATTGACTCTTGGTCCTTTGAGCCAGATTAAAGCTGAGTGTTCAAATCCCCAATGCAAATGTGCATTAAAATAAGCTCCCTACCTTCTCTTGGGTTATCTGTGGTCTTTATATTAAAGGGACTAACACAGAGGGCCCAATTCTCTGAAGTTCTCCGGCATGAAGGGAAATCTCACCCTGACCCTCACATGGGCAGATTTGACTTGATACTCTAAAAAGGGGATCTGAACCTGGAATCTCAGCAAGTGGCAAGCTGCCTTCCACCCTCTGCGATAGGGAACCTCGCAGGAGGGGAGCAAATGTGACGGAACACTGAGCCCTGATAGGAATATTGTCTTTGAAGTACATACAAATCAAATTACACCATTTTCATTTTATTACCCATTCCCTAGTTTTGCATAACCAACATGGTTATATTAATATACGTTTTACCTCTGCGATTACCTATACGTTTTACCTCTGCGATTTTTCACTTGCATTTTGCAGGCGTGAGCACAATGTTATCTATCTGGCACACACTAGCGCTGTCTAATTGTGAAATTCACTGAGATAAGAGGTGGCCTTAAATGGCTTAGTAATTAGTTTGAGCCTACCTAGGTTTAGCGTTCAACAAAGAATACCAAGAGTACAAATCAAATTTGATGATAAAAGTAAATTGCTTAAAACTGCATGCTCTATCTGAATCAATTTGTGTTGGCCTGATCCAAACATATTATGCTTTTAGGTGTTGCAATTACACATACGAACATAGGCTGGCAAGTTTTGTGTTAAAATATGCATTGCACTTATTAACCCTTTCGCTAACAGGAATTTTAGACAAAAACTTGCCAATATTCCGGAGAATTTTTAGTATGTTTGCTATCACTCCGTTTAAACAGAACCTTTGTTTTTTTGTTGTTATTTTATGAAAACTATATATTTTTCTTTAATGTAGGGTCCCAGATCCGTCCCTCTAATTCCTCGTCATGTTTCATAGCTTAGTGGCCCATCCCTCCCTACCCCTTCTTAATCCTGTGTCTGTAATGTAGGGAACCCCGTCCCCTCCTCGCTGGGCCAACCCACCCGCTTCCCTCCCACGCTCCCACTCGGCACCAACAATAATTGTAACAGAGCGTGACACAGACAGTGTTACTTTCTGTAACTATCTGCAATTTGCCTTCATATAGTAAGGAAGCACGATCAGAGATCCCTTACTATATGAAGACAGATGCCTTCTGCCCTGAGCTACTGTCTTTGCTGTCTAAGCTGACAGGGGGTACCACAACATGTGCCTCTGTGTTGGACATAGGTACTACATGAACACACTGCGCTGGTCAATGTATTGTGTGACATAATACCTACATCAAATTTGCACATGAGGTAAAAGTGAAAGAAAAATACATATTTGCAAAACTAGTAAAAATTGGAAAGTAAATTATACTAAAAACAGAATAGTTTGATTTGTTTGTGCTTTTAAGAAAACAATTGCTTTTGGTGCCGGATACTCCCTGTCACATATGCGCTCCCCTGTGAGAATCTGCTTTCTATTGAGCTTTATTGTATGTAGCTAAGCTAGCAACTTGCAAGAATTTCTTGTTCAGCCCCTTTTCTAATATCATTCCGTGAGGTCTACCCATGCAAGAGTGGCATTTCTCGTCAGGCTATTGAACTATAAATCATCAAGCCCTAAGTGTCCTCTATAACATTCTGATGGCAGTTAATTTTAAACTGTCACCTTAATTGCTTATCCAGTTCTGCAATCTACAATATGAACAGTATTCCAATCAGCCAATTAACAATTGTGTTATACATTAAATGACTTTATATCATTTTGTAATGTTTTTTGTTGTTGTTGTACACAGCCTTTTGAAAACCCTCACATTTTACGTCTGATTCTGGGATGTGATACGCTTTTAAAGCCCTCACCTTTACAGCTTTCCTTAAGAGTGAGGCACGGCCTCATTATAATACTTTTTTCTTGTTAGTTTTGTAAAATGAGCTTGTATAAAGCACAGACAGTTTCCTTTACCTACTGTGCACTTAGAGAGCAATTATCTCCAAATGATACACACCCAAACCACCTCGAGAGCTCCCACAGTTTCTCATTGTGCTGTTCCTTCATACTGCAATATTTACACAGGTTGAAATATTTAGTGAACTAGCAGGAATGTCTGCTTGAATGTGTGTAGGATTCTTAAAGCAAGCATAGTCTGTAAAATACTGAGCAAAATCTCTTTATTTTCCAAATATTGAAATGATTTACTGGCTGGCAAACTCTCTAGCACCGTCTGCTACTTTGATCCTATTTGTAGTATTTTCTTTCCCTATTTGTGCACATGGGAAAGTCTTTAGAGGTGTCCTCATAATAATATATTATCTGTTTAAAAAAAGTAAAGAAATGTTAGTAATGATTTGCAGTTTCTATAAAACGACATGGAACCCAATTGAGTCAGAGCACACACTTTTTTTTTACTTCTGTTATCAGACTTATTATTATTTGTTGTAGAGAATAGCTAGGTAGGTATCCTTTGTATCTTTTCTTAATAAGCAGACAGGTAGGCTTTGGAGTGTGCACATCTGGATCACTATATGGCAGCAGTTTTTCAAGAATGTTTTTGAGCAGTACATGGCAGTTGTCATTGCTTAATGTATACTATTGTTAAAAGCATTCTTGTCAAACTGCTGCCAAATACTACTCCAGTGCTTTCTCCTGAACTTAAATACTCAATTTTTAACAAATAATTCCATGAGGACCAAAGATAAGTATATTTGGTAATATAAGTAAATTGATGATATATATATTTTTATTGTACACAGTATCTAAATAATTGAAAAATATTTTGTGTTTCATGTTCCTTTACATCAGGGGTTTTCAAATCTGTTCTCTGGACTCCCTAACAGGCTAGATTTTCAGGATATCTAAACTGGAGCACAGGTGAAATAATCAGCTGATTAGTATGGTTATTAACCTGCTCTCCTGTCCCTGTTTTAAAGGGACACTAAAGTCAAAGCTAAATGTTCATGATTCAGATAGAACATGCAGTTTTAAGAAACTTCTCAGTTCACTTCCGTTATCAAATTGTGCACAGTCATTTTTATGTGCACACTGAGATATCGGCTCCTACTGAGCGTGTGCAAGAATTTAGTGTTTTTTTTATATGAGTCTGTGATTGGTGGATGGTTGTCACATGATACAAGGGGCAAAACAAATGTAGTGCTCATTTACATTTCAGAGCAAGTGCTATTGATTATGCAATTCTACTGTATATAATGGTTAGTATGACAGTCATCAATATCCAATAAGCAGCTATACAGAGTTCTTGGATTAATTGACATTGACATTTATATTTTAAAAAAAAAATCTGTGATGTACTGGGTGTATTCTGTGAAAAATTACCTGCTTCTTCTCTATAAGAACAAATAGGTTTTTACAGGCTCTCCAACTTTACCAGGTCTTAAACTGTTTCATATATCTGATTCACTAAAGTGCACTAATCTCTACATTCCTCTTTATAAGGATGAATCATAAATTAAAGAGCATATACAAACATTTTCTAATATAAAGAAAATAGTCATATACAAATTACAATCTGCGTTAGAAAAGGATGGATTGTCATTTTTAAGTATTAACTTAACAAAGTGCCTTACAGGTGTATTCTGGGGCTGTAGATGTAATTGATTTTAATGTAATATCAGGATCTTTTCTTTAAAGGAGCAAACAACTGTAATAATTAAATAATGTAATGCATTAGAGCATTTTTTTTCAACTGTTGCTAGTCCGTACCTAATGGTTTAAGAGCCACTAATGGGTTAAACCAATGTAATGCACTACTGGTCTGGAGCACGGCCTCTGAGCCAATAAGGAGCTGACATTACTAGCAGTGTTCAGTTTAGCATTGGCAGTATATTGTTGACGCAGAGCTATTTTGTTAACCCCTCAACAGGGTCAAACAATAGTGCACTAACAATTAGAGCATTTTCCTATTGTAACAAGAACATCATTTACTCTATAGTTATATACAAAAAAATGTAACCCCATATTCCTTAAAGGGGCAGTCTACTTGATTTTTTTCTTATTTAAAAATAAATAAATAAATAGATACTACCTATTCCCCAGCTTTACTTAACCAACATTGTTATATATGAATATACCTTATAATATCTAAATGTGCCTAGTTCATTTGTGTCATATAAATAACTAAAGTAGCTATAATGCACAATTGTAAAAAGCAGAGATAAGGGGCAGACTGCAGTGGCTTGGATACAATAAAAAAAAATCCTAAGGGAAAGATCTATCATTGCTATTCTCCTATATATGCGCCTAAAAATGCACACACCAATAAATTCCCCTATTTGTCATTCAAAAATGTGCCTATAATTGGGCAAGTTCGACAGTAAAATTCTCCTACTCTGTTCCATTCTCCTTGGAGCACAGGTGCGCCAAAAAGGGTTAAATTAGATTGTTTTAGTCGTATTTCCTATTGTAGTCATTAATTCGACTTAATGTTACAGATTTAACATTTATTTTTTCCTATAGCGGACTGACAGTTCTCCTGCAAATATCAACAAAGTGGAAAGATGGCGAGCGCTATATAATATAAGAATATTAAAATAATGGTTCTCCAATTCGATGTCAAAATATGCCCGAATTTTTGGTTCATATACATTTAAAAAAAAAATATGACACCGGTGTCTAAATTCTTAATAACAATATATTTAAAATAGTTGAGCAAAGCTTAAAGGGACACTAAACCCAATTTTTTTTTCTCTCATGATTCAGATAGAGCATGCAATTTTAAGCAACTTTCTAATTTACTCCTATTATCAATTTTTCTTCGTTCTGTTGCTATCTTTATTTAAAAAGTAAGAATGTGATGCATAGGAGCCGGGCTATTTTTGCTTGAGAACCTGGGTTATACTTGCTTTTTGGTGGGTAAATGTAATCCTCCAATAAGCAAGCACTTTCCATGGTGCTGAACCTAAAATGGCTCGCTGCTAAGATTTACATTCCTGCTTTTAAAATAAAGATAGCAAGAGAACGAAGAAAAATTGATAATAGGAGTAAATTAGAAAGTTGCTTAAAATGTCATGCTATCTGAATCATGAAAGAAAAAATGTGGGTTCAGTGTCCCTTTAATACAATCTTAAATAAAATACAGACTCTGCTGCAAATAAGAGTACATATGTATCAAAAAAGGCCTTAATAAAGTCACTTACCACAATGTTGCTAAATGCGTTTGGATTCAAGAGCTACTTCCTGATTTTTGTAGCAATAGAATATGATATATAAAGCAATAGTCACACCATCTAAATTTTTTTAAAATGGTCTTACCGTCTAGGTACGATTTTTGATATACACCAGGTTATGGCTTCGTTTGACAAATACACCAGCTTTCTAACGGTTATACTGCACATCAGCTTACAGCTTTCGCGGCCTGTCCTGCTGGTCACGTGATAGATATACCCCTTTGGTTGGTTCTCTGTATGATAGATACCTCTGCTCAAAAGGATGTCCACTATATCCTCACTTAAAAGGACATGAAACCCAATTTTTTTATTTTGTGATTCAGATAGAGAATACAATTTTAAACAACATTCCGATTTACTTCTATTATCTAATTTGCTTCATTCTTTAGATATCCTTTGTTGAAGAAATAGCAATGCAAACGTGTGAGTCAATCAGGCATCTATGTGTAGCCACCAATCAGCAGCCACTGAGCCTATTTTGTTTTTCTATAAAGGATATCAAGAGACTGAAGCAAATTAGATAGTAGAAGTAAATTGGAAAGTTGTTTAAAATTGCATGCTCTTTGTAAATCATGAAAGAAAAAAATTTGGGTTTCATGTCCCTTTAAAGAGACATTATACACTAGATTTTTCTTTGCATAAATGGTTTGTAGATGATCCATTTATATAGCCTATACAATATATATATATATTTTTTTTTACATAGATAGTTTTGCTTATTTTTAAATAAAATTGCTCTGATTTTCAGACTCCTAACCAAGCCCCAAAGTTTTAGAAAAATACAGATGTATACCATCTCCAGCTTGCTTCTGTTTGTGTAAAGGGTCTTTTCATATGCAAAGAAAGGGGGAGTGTCTGCTATTTCCCACTTGCAGTGGGTGTTCCAGTAACCTTTTAAACAGAGCTAAACTGGAAGCTTCTAAGTAATTTTTTAAACCGTTTTACACTGAATTTTTAGGTCAGTATCTGTGCATATTATTATTTATAGTAATGTCTATTACATATGAAAATTGGTGTATACTTATACTGTCCCTTTAATCTTCGCTCCTTGTCAGTCAACTTGTATTAAAGTTATCGTATAGATGATTGTTTGGAGATGCCAGAAATTGAATTTTCCGTTTGAAAGGTGCTGGAGTGTATCCACACTTACAGATTAGGTCAAGTGGAGAATTCTCATTGCGCTTGCTCTAAGTAGACTGTCCCTTTTAAAAATCATCACCACTTGTGCCCACAGTCCTTAACCTCCTACTCCCCTCTTCAGAAGGTCTGTTCTGTACCTAACCTGTAAAACTCTGTTCTTTAGTAAGTCAGACTCAAAATCCTTTCTCAAACTTACCTGTTCAGAAACCATCAGCCTAACCTCATACTTTCAATGCATAGCTATTTCTTACAATCACCACTTACATTGTAAGCTCCATAGTGAATGTGACCCTATAACCCTTTAGTTTGTCTGTATATCTTGTATGGTGTGGAATCTGTTGGTGCATTACAAATGAAAATATTAGTAAAAATAGTGATACCTTTTATTTTTTTTAATCATATAGGTAAATGTGAACATTGATTGTATGGAAATATTGATGGTATGTATTATTATTATTCTTAGTTTTAACAAAAATCAATCTTTCCATTTTGTTTTAGATAATATAGACTTGCGTGATGCAATATGTGTGGAACTTCAGAAGACCTCTGCTGGACTGGGGTTCAGCCTTGATGGAGGAAAGGCCTCAATTTATGGAGACAGGCCACTTTTTATAAAAAGAATATTTAAAGGTAAGTGATGGTTACCTACTGGGATCAGAGGTCAATTTTGGGGTTTTCAAACAATTATTCTGTAGGTTTTATTGTAGGCCATTTAAAGAGGTTTGTTGGCTTTTTGTGGTGTTTTCCAATTACAGTTCATTCCAATCCATCCAAAATTATTAGAAAACCTTCTAATTGTGCAGTTTACCAGTGGCTTTGTACCACTTAAACTTCACAAATTCTTTGCAGTGAAGGAGTTTGACTTGGACTCTTGAAAACCCATTCTTTACAACCATATGCCTTTGCCACCTGCTTGTTATTTTTTCTATTGTGTTTTTGCCCCTGCTGATCACACATTAATAAATACAATCATTGTCTGGTTTAATAACAAATTATACTTGTAAAACAGTAAGAAAGAAGCGCTCAGCTGAAAACAGACATGGTTATGACAGGTTCTCCAATGAGATGGTACCCACCAAGGGTGGAGCCTCTTTTAGCCCACTTCTGCCTTTTTCAGAGAACTTTCCTGTTGTATATTTGTCTGGCCCCATCTAAAAGGACAGTTCAACCCTGAAATACAAGAAAATTCTTCCTAGAAGTTGTAGCTCATACAATATAATAGTGTAGTAATACAGAGCTCTAATGTGTTTACATTTACTATTACTAAAATCCTTGCTTCTAACTATGTCAGTTCCTGGGTGAAAATTAACTAAATGTTAAAAGGAACATGAATCCCTTTTTATTCTTTCGTTATTCAGATAGAACATGCTTTCTTAAAATAAACTTTCCACCAATCAGCTGCTAGCTCCCTGCTCTCCAGCCTACCTAGGTATGCTTTCCAATACAGGCATACATTTGTGCAGCATTGCTGTTTTACAATTAGGCATTGTGTCTTCTTTAAATATGAACATCAGATTGTTATTTATGGTCACATGTAAGTGTCTGGAGGTTTTAAATATGTCATCAGATTATATTATTAGGTGAGAAATTTAAAACACAACTTGTAATCAACTGATATTGAATCAGTTCACTTTTGTCATTGGTGTCATCAATGATGCTATAATATGCTACAGGCAAAATGTTGGGGGCTAAAGTTTGGCTGATGTGATTTTAAAAAAGTATCAGTTTGATAGCTAAGACAGTGATATTTTTTAGAATGTTAGACGTTTGTGTATCTGCTGCATTTAGATTATCCTTTATGGGGGACATTTGTTAGCTTGTATGAGTGTCTGTGCAATAAAGTCTATTTTAAGCACCTTTTCAGTCTGTAATTTCTTTATACGAGTGGAGAGGATGTTGAGTTTATACAAAACTCTACAAAGTGAGGTTATCATAGAGTGCTGGGGGATGGAATGCAGCTGATGGAACATTACATTCTGAGGGATTATTTATACTTCTAGACAGCTTTATGGGTTTAGAGATTATCAGGAACTAAAGAAAAAAATATTTAGATAAGTTTGATTTTGTTAAAAAAGGATATAGACATAATGCAGGTTAAATAAGGATTTATAGCTACAGTTGTATTGGTGTTGTGTTCACTAGAATTCATGTGCAGCATTTTTTTAAATCCATTGATGAAAAAATACATTGGAGGATCTAATAGCTTTGTTTTCTTGGTGCTTATGTCAACTCTATGCTGGCTACATTAACGGGAGATGAAAGTAAAAAATGTTTGATCATATGGAGCCTACATTTTTTTAAGAGACTTTCAAATTACTTTTGTTTTTTTTTGCAACCTTAGTTGTAAAGCTCATCTAGGTAGGTTCAAGCTTAGCACTACTGGGAGCTAGTTGGTAATTGGTTGATATGTGCATATGTCTCTTTATTATTGGCTCATCAGATATATCCGTCTAGGTCCCAGTAGGGCATTTCTGCTGTGGAGCTTATTTTAACTATATATTTTTTACCTCTTTTGCAGAGGTTAAACACATAGTTAAATGCAAGCAATATTTAAATGTTTAAACTCTGTCCTTATAAGAGTTTAATTGACTGTAAGGAGAAGATTTGTGAAGTAAGTCTGTCAAGCTGTCACCCAGTTTTCATTTTTAATCACTTTAAGTTTCTAATGTCTCGTTTGGAAGTTGAACAATAATCTACCCTATTAAGACTGTGTTTTGTTTTGTGATTTGAGGTATAATTAAAGGGCTGAGTAACAGGGCCTGCGAACACACACACCTCATTCCTGATACACAGTTACATACTCCTCCAGTTTACTGTTTAAAGGGGTGTGGTCTTTTGACAAAGTAACAGTTTGTTCTCAGGATTAAATATATTACTAATCTCTTAATCATTTTAAGGGGGATTCTTTAAGATTTGGCACTGATGATACATGTTGTGAATAAAAACACTGTGATTCCTGAAATTTTGCAATAAAAAATATCACACCAAATATTCCAGACTTAGTATGTGACAAGTCAGAATGTAGCAGTTAGATTGTCACAAACTGAAGGGTTACTGGGTTAGGGTTTCCTGTTAACCCCTTTTGTTGTGTAGAGTGGTGACTTACATGGTCTAAGAGACAGTGGCTTAAAGGAACATGAGATTCCTTGTGATTCAGACAGCATGCAGCTTAAAATGTTTTTAGGGTTTTTATGTCCCTTTAAGACTATGACTAGCCCTAACCTTTAATTTAAAATTGTAATATTCTAACCATTCAATATTTTGATTTGTAACACAACAACATTTTAAAGTATTATATGACATTTGAAGACATTTTTATTCCGAGTCGCCACATTTTAGCCTCGACATTCCAGTAGGATGCCAGTAGCGATAAACATATTGATGTTAGACTTGTCTCAGGTTGGGAGGGGTCTGCTCATTGCCCATCCCACAGGTTCTCCAGGTAGAACAAATATCCCAGTTTCAGAGGACAATCCTGACTCTTCCAGACCCTGTAATTATGCAAACGATATCGGCACCAATTTACTCCCAAAAATGTCTGTGAGCATAAAATCACTATGATTCTAATGTGAATATTGTGAATCAGCTGATCAAGTCCGCTTCTTCACCACTCACCTCTACTTCGGGGCGCAAACGACAGTGTAAACGTACTATAAAGATAAGCCTTACCTCTCTCAGGCTTCAGAGTTTCCCAACACCACGATACCTTATTCCGCTTGTGTGGTCCTATATGCGGACTGCAGGAAACAAACCAACTGCTCCACTAGGTTATGCTCAGTTTCCAGCCTCGAGGTTTTCCGGCGTCTGACGTCACTGTCTCTCCCCAATGCTTCAATTCTTGCGGGAGGTGAGTGGACTATGCTTACAGGAATAGCCACCTGTAACTCCGTGCAAATCCTCCGTTTCTTTGATGTGTAGCAATAGAGGGATTTCAAGGATGCACTGGTAGTTAATAGATGTTGCAAAAACTTTATTGAAGAAAACATTAAAAGTTCATCGCTGAACAAATTTCATTCCATAGACAAGTGAGAGGTGTGTGTTCCACCCCAGGGACTGCTTGCTGACGCGTTTACTTACATGACCCATATACTTACATTAACAGTATGAAACAACAAGTATATGTATATATAAGTTCATAATGCATATAACCATATTTGCAACTTCCTAATACATTTAATAACATTGCAAAATAGATACATATATACAAAATAGCGATATTACAAATGTGATTGCCAATACACAAAAAGAAAAGAAAAGAAAATGTAAAGAAAATGTAAGTCTATTTCATTCCCTTATTATAACCTAAGTTTCATGCCCCAAATTTGATCATTTCCCAATTAATGTGAAAACATATATAGAGGATTTAATCCAATCCAAGGGGATTCATGAAAAAAGATAGGAAAAAAGGGGTTATAAACCGTGTTTGAAATTTATGGGATTTTCAATCTTACTTATCTATTCACTTTCTTTTCAGTGACACAGGGATTGAAAAGGGGTCTTGTCAAAAAGACTGAGTTGATGATGCTAAGATCTTAGCATCTTCAGGATGCTGGATACACAGACCAAAGGATTACTACTCCCAAAAATTAAAGGGACAGTTTACTGTAAAATAGTTTTTCCCTTAATGTTTTTACAATTGCTTCTTTTACCAACTGCAGAGTAAAAAATTTATGAAAATTAGCTTTTAAGGCTTATTTGTGTATATTAAAGCTCTGATTTTGTGTTTTGAAGCCACAACCTAATAAAATGGGTTGAGCTTGTAGGTATAATCAGATCTTATTACTGTATCACATTGTGCACATATACCTGCTTCTTTATCTTATATCTGTCCTTAAAACAATCACCAGTACTTTGAGAGAACAATGGAAAATCAGCATTTTATTACCTTATCTCTGCTTTATCACACTGGGAGTGTAATTTCTTCTGCTGGCTGCGTTTACAAAGCTTATCTATAGCTGGTACGCTAACAATTTCAAATGCCAATATAAGGGTAAAGGAGCTACTTGTAAACAATTTAATACACTCCAGCAGGTAAAGTGGATCATTGGGAACAAATTAAAGGGGAGAAAATTTTTGAGTAAACTGTCCCTTTAATGAGATCAAACTCTGAATTTAATCCATAAGGGATCCTTGTTTTTAGTCTGTGTATCCAGTATGCCTCCCTTTTAGACAATAATTTATCTCTATCTCCTCCTCTTGATTTACATCTCACCAATTCTACTAAGGTCCATTTCAAGGATTGGGGGCTACTATTGTGCCTCTCCTTGAAATGCTGCACTAGCGGTGTGGTCAATTTGCCTGCTTTTATGTTCGTAAGGTGTTCTCTTATTCTTTCCCTAGTTTCTCTCGTCGTGAGTCCTGTGTACTGAATTTCACATTCAGTACAAGTCAGGAGATACACAGCATAAGAGGTTCTGCAATTAAGACAAGATAAATGTTCAAACTGCTCTCCTGTCGCTGTGCTGGAAAAGCCATTACCTTGTTGTAAATACTTGCACGCTGTGCACTGTGTGTAACTGCACCTGTATGTGCCCTTGTATCTTAGCCATGATGAGGTTTGAGTATGTATATCTGGCCTCAACTGAGTGGGTGCTAATATATTACCTATACTTTTCCCTTTTCTAAAGGCGTATCTGCAGCCTTTGGGTATAACACTAGCTAGCCCATCATCCGCCTTAAGCATTGGAAAATGTTTCCTTAATATATTGCAGATATTGTGATATTGTTGGCTATACTGTGTTATGAATGTCACACCTTCAAATTTTATATCAGTTTTCCTCTTTGTCTTAAGTAAATCCTTCCTATCCATCCCTGCAATTCTCTCTCTAGATGCTGTAATCTCCTTTTGTTTGTAACCCCTAGTGAGAAATCTCCTCTCCAAATCCCGAGCCTGTCTTTCAAATTCTGTGTTTAAGGTGCAGTTCCTTTTAAGCCTTATAAACTGCCCATTAAGGACAGACTTAAATACCCTTTTAGGATGGCTGCTCTGGGCATGGAGAAGAGAATTTCCCGCTATGGGTTTCCTATAGATCCTGGTTACAATTCGTCCTTGTTCAGTACCTGACAAATTCACATCCAAATAGTTAATACTCTCTGGATTGAAATCATATGTAAATTTTATACCCACGTCATTGCTATTTAAAACATTGACAAAATCAGTTGCTTCTGTCTCACTACCTTTCCAGATGACCAACAGGTCATCTATGTAGCGTTTATAATAAACAATTCTCTCCTTCCAGCGCCCATCACATGCATAGATGTGGGACAGCTCCCACCAACCCATAAATAGGTTGGCATAGGAGGGGGCAAACTTAGCCCCCATAGCTGTCCCACATCTCTGCAGGTAATGGACACCTTCAAAGAGAAACATGTTATGTGTAAGCAAGAAATGGGTAACTTGTAATATGTAAGAACGAAATCCTTGTTCATACGTTGTGTATCTCTCCAGGAAAAAACTTAGTGCTTCCAAACCCTTGTTGTGGGGGATGGACGAATACAGTGAGGTGACATCTATTGTGAGCCATCCATACTCTTTATGCCACTGTATCCGTTCCATCTCCGTCAACAACTGTTTAGTATCATAGAGGTGACTGGGCAGCTTCACCACCAGTGGTTGCAAGATTTCATCCAACCATTTGGATAACGGCTCTATTAAAGAGCCTATCCCACTGATGATGGGTCTGCCAGACCCTACCTAACCCCATCCAGGACATTCCCACCACTTGCATTGTGCACTTGTGGCTCTGTCACAGCACCATCCACAAAGCACCAGTGGCAAACTGGCCTCACCTCCCTCCCAGGTAAAGCCTCCAGGAAACATTGGGAGGTTTGCTGTAGCATGTAAGGGTTCAGCAAATCATCACAAGTGCACCACAATGCTTAAAGGGACATGAAAGGCAAATTTTTTCTTTCATAATATGTGTGCACACTACAATAAAGAAACTTTCGGCTAGATTACGAGTTTTGCGTTAGAGGCTATGCAGTGCTAACAAGCAGTTTTCTCTCACCGCTCACTTACCTGCAGCGCTGGTATTACAGGTTTTTACAAACCCGTTGTTAAAAGACAAGAAGTGAGTGTTGAGCAAAATTTTGCTCATTACCGCACTCCAATACCAGCGCTGCTTAAGTCAGCGGTGAGCTGGTCGTACCTGCTCGTGCACGATTTCCCCATAGGAATCAACGGGGAGAGCCGGCTGAGAAAAAGTCTAACACCTGCAAAAAAGCAGCGTAAAACTCACTAACGCAGCCCCATTGATTCCTATGGGGAAATAAAAGTTATGTACTCTACACCTAACACCCTAACATGAACCCCGAGTCTAAACACCCCTAATCTTACACTTATTAACCCCTAATCTTCCGCCCCCGACATCGCCGACACCTGCATTATATTTATTAACCTTTAATCTGCCGCTCCGGGCACCGCCACCACCTACATTATACTTATGAACCCCTAATCTGCTGCCCCCAACATCGCTGCCACCTACATTATATTTGTTAACCCCTAATCTGCCATCCCTAACATTGCCGCCACCTACCTACATTTATTAACCCCTAATCTGCCGCCCCAACGTCGCCGCCACTATACTAAATGTATTAAACCCTAACCCTAAGTCTAACCCTAAGACCCCCTAATTGAAATATAATTAAAATAAATCTAAATAAAATTACTATAATTAACTACATTATTCCTATTTAAAACTAAATACTTACCTATAAAATAAACCCTAAGCTAGCTACAATATAACTAATAGTTACATTGTAGCTAGCTTAGGGTTTATTAGCAAGTTTGTATTTATTTTAACTAGGTAGAATAGTTATTGAATAGTTATTAACTATTTAATAACTACCTAGCTAAAATAAATACAAAAGTACCTGTAAAATAAAACCTAACCTAAGTTACAATAACACCTAACACTACACTATAATTAAATAAACTAAATTAAATACAATTACCTAAATTAAATTAGCTACAAAAGTACAAAAAAAACAAACATTAAATTACAGAAAATAATAAACAAATTACAGATATTTAAACTAATTACACCTAATCTAATAGCCCTATCAAAATAAAAAAAGCCTCCCAAAATAAAAAAGAAGTCTTCATCCAAGCCGGGCGAAGTGGTCTTCCAGACGGGCAGAAGTCTTCATCCAGACGGCATCTTCTATCTTCATCCATCCGACGCGGAGCGTGTCCATCTTCAAGACATCCAACGCAGAGCATCCTCTTCATCCAACGACTACCTGACGAATGAAGGTTCCTTTAAGTGACGTCATCCAAGATGGCGTCCCTTAGATTCCGATTGGCTGATAGAATTCTTTCAGCCAATCGGAATTAAGGTAGAAAAAATCCTATTGGCTTATGCAATCAGCCAATAGGATTGAACTTCAATCTTATTGGCTGATCCAATCAGCCAATAGAATGTGAGCTCAATCCTATTGGCTGATCCAATCAGCCAATAGGATTGAAGTTCAATCCTATTGGCTGATTGCTTCAGCCAATAGGACTTTTTCTACCTTAATTCCGATTGGCTGATAGAATTCTATCAGCCAATCGGAATCTAAGGGACGCCATCTTGGATGACGTCACTTAAAGGAACCTTCATTCGTCGGGTAGTCGTCGGATGAAGAGGATGCTCCACGTCGGATGTCTTGAAGATGGACCCGCTCCGCGTCGGATGGATGAAGATAGAAGATGCCGTCTGGATGAAGACTTCTGCCCGTCTGGAGGACCACTTCGCCCGGCTTGGATGAAGACTTCTCCCGGCTTCGTTGAGGACTTCGGCCCGGTTGGATGAAGACTTCTGCCGCTTCCTTGAGGATGGATGTCCGGTCTTCAAAACTGTAAGTCGATCTTCAGGGGGTTAGTGTTAGGTTTTTTTTAAGGGTGTATTGGGTGGGTTTTATTTTTAGGTTAGGGTTTGGGCCTGTAAAAGAGCTAACTGCCCTTTTTAGGGCAATGCCCGTCCGAATGCCCTTTTCAGGGCAATAGGGGGGCTTAGGTTTTTTTTAGATAGTATTTTATTTGGGGGGTTGTTTGTGTGGGTGGTTGGTTTTCCTGTTGTGGGGGTTGTTTGTATTTTTTTTACAGGTAAAAGAGCTTATTACTTTGGGGCAATGCCCCGCAAAAGGCCCTTTTAAGGGCTATTGGTAGTTTAGTCTAGGCTATGGATTTTTTTTATTTTGGAGGGGGCTTTTTTATTTTGATAGGGCTATTAGATTAGGTGTAATTAGTTTAAATATCTGTAATTTGTTTCTTATTTTCTGTAATTTAGTGTTTTGTTTTTTTTGTACTTTAGCTAATTTAATTTAGGTAATTGTATTTAATTTAGTTAATTTATTTAATTATAGTGTAGTGTTACGTGTTATTGTAACTTAGGTTAGGTTTTATTTTACAGGTAGTTTTGTATTTATTTTAGCTAGGCAGTTATTAAATAGTTAATAACTATTTAATAACTTGTACCTAGTTAAAATAAATACAAACTTGCCTGTAAAATAAAAATAAACCATAAGCTAGCTACAATGTAACTATTAGTTATATTGTAGCTAGCTTAGGGTTTATTTTATAGGTAAGTATTTCGTTTTAAATAGGAATAATGTAGTTAATTATAGAAATTTTATTTAGATTTATTTTAATTATATTTCAATTAGGGGGTGTTAGGGTTAGACTTAGGTTTAAGGGTTAATACATTTAGTATAGTGGCGGCGACGTTGGGGGTGGCAGATTAGGGGTTAATAAATGCAGGTAGGTGGCGGCGATGTTAGGGACGGCAGATAAAGGGTTAATAATATTTAACTAATGTTTGCAAGGCGGGAGTGCGGCGGTTTAGGGGTTAATATGTTTATTATAGTGGCGGCTACGTTGGAGACGGCAGATTAGGGGTTAATAAGTGTAGATAGGTGGCGGCGACATTGGGGGCGGCAGATTAGGGGTTAATAAATATAATGTAGGTGTCTGCGATGTTGGGGGCAGCAGATTAGGGGTTCATAAATATAATGTAGGTGGCAGCAGATTAAGGGTTAAAAATTTTATTATAGTGTTTGCGATGCGGGAGGGCTTCGGTTTAGGGGTTAATAGGTAGTTTATGGGTATTAGTGTACTTTTTAGCACTTTAGTTATGAGTTTTATGCTACAGCGTTGTACCATAAAACTCTTAACTACTGACTTTTAAATGCGTTAGGACTCTTGACAGTTTAGGGTGTACCGCTCACTTTTTGGCCTCCCAGGACAGACTCGTAATACTGGCGCTATGGAAGTCCCATAGAAAAAAGTCTTTACAAAGTTTACGTAAGTCCTTTTGCGGTAAGGCCAAAGAAGTGTGTGGTGACCCTAAACCTTCAAGACTCGTAATACCAGCGGGCGTAAAAAAGCAGCGTTAGGACCTCTTAACGCTGCTTTTTTACCTTAACGCACAACTCGTAATCTAGCCATTTGATAATAAAAGTATATCAAAATAACAAGAGTATTGCATTGAGCAATGATACTTTTTTTATTGGACTAACTATACATTTATAAGTTGACAAGCTTTCGGAAGAGTTCCTTCCTTTATCAAGTCTGAAGCAATACTGCAATCAACATAATAAAAGTACAATGGAAAGTTGTTTAACATTGTATGTTCTATCTGAATCATGAAAGAAACATTTTGGGTTTTATATTCCTTTAAGAATTATATTTTAGATACAATTTATTTTTACCAATAGACTAAAGTTTGTTTTTACTATTAGAAACAGAGAATATTAAACACTAGCAATTTGTATTTTTAACACAGTTGTTTGTTTTTTCTTTTTTAAACAAAGATAGAAAATATAGGTAAATGCAAGAGGTGGTTGGTTTTTTTTATGCTGATTTTTTAGTAGTTTCTAGTTTTTTCCAAACTGTACTACTTGTGTCAAATTTTAGCATCAACCTTTTAGTAATTAGAAAAAAATATTTGGAAAAAGAATAGCTGGAGAAATCCGTATTTTTCAACCACTGATTCCCAATAAAACTCATTCACTACAAGTTTATGAGAGTAGCGAGCTGGTAACGTTTTATACGCTCACTTTAAAGCCCTTCAGAAATGAGTTACAGGCCTGCGTGTAATGGTAAATTAATACTCTTAATTTCTGCTTCAATGAAATGAAAATATTTTCTGCCCTTTTCTCTATTACATCACACCACAGTTAATCTCCTTTCTGCAATAACATACTTTCCTCGCTCGCTTTAACAAATGAAATTATTCAGATTTTTATAAACCTGGCCTGTATGGAATCTATTACTTCCAATGTATTAATCTATTTATTATTATTTTTTTAAAGGAAAGTAATTATTTATGGATAATTTAGATTAACACTTGATATATTTCACTGCTTGTGGTTTAATATTAATATGCATGGCTCTTATTCAAGATTCTCAAGAATTTCCTTAGGTTGATTTGTACAGCGTAACTAGTAAATTAGCCTTGTTGCAGTCCTGGGTTTAATTACTGCACTCGCAAAGGGTCATGCTGAATATTTCATTTAGAGAGTACTTCATTATTTAAAAAATAATAATAATTCAAATAAATATATAGGGCTAGATTACAACTGGAGCGCTAATTTATCGCACAATAAATAACCAGCCGTTACAAGTGGCTGGTTATTGCTACTGTGAGCCCAAAATAAAGCATATTGTAGGTTTTTGTTTTTTTAAAGTAGCATTTTAAAAAAAATAAAAAACAAAAGCAGTTTTTAGGGGTTGAAGTTGGTGGGTGTGTGGTGCAAGGAAAAATCTGATACTGAAATATGCCTTTACACTGCGGTCTATGGGAATTGTATATATATTTATGTGTTAATATGTGTATATAAGCATATAGATATATATTTGTGTTAATATGTATATATAAGCATATAGATATATATTTATGTGTTAATATGTGTATATAAGCATATAGATTTATATTTATGTGTTAATATGTGTATATAAGCATATAGATTTATATTTATGTGTTAATATGTGTATATAAGCATATAGATTTATATTTATGTGTTAATATGTGTATATAAGCATATAGATTTATATTTATGTGTTAATATGTGTATATAAGCATATAGATTTATATTTATGTGTTAATATGTGTATATAAGCATATACATATATATTTATGTGTTAATATGTATATATAAGCATATACATATATATTTATGTGTTAATATGTATATATAAGCATATAGATATATATTTGTGTTAATATGTGTATATAAGCATATACATATACAGGGAGTGCAGAATTATTAGGCAAATGAGTATTTTGACCACATCATCCTCTTTATGCATGTTGTCTTACTCCAAGCTGTATAGGCTCGAAAGCCTACTACCAATTAAGCATATTAGGTGATGTGCATCTCTGTAATGAGAAGGGGTGTGGTCTAATGACATCAACACCCTATATCAGGTGTGCATAATTATTAGGCAACTTCCTTTCCTTTGGCAAAATGGGTCAAAAGAAGGACTTGACAGGCTCAGAAAGTCAAAAATAGTGAGATATCTTGCAGAGGGATGCAGCACTCTTAAAATTGCAAAGCTTCTGAAGCGTGATCATCGAACAATCAAGCGTTTCATTCAAAATAGTCAACAGGGTCGAAAGAAGCGTGTGGAAAAACAAAGGCGCAAAATAACTGCCCATGAACTGAGAAAAGTCAAGCGTGCAGCTGCCAAGATGCCACTTGCCACCAGTTTGGCCATATTTCAGAGCTGCAACATCACTGGAGTGCCCAAAAGCACAAGGTGTGCAATACTCAGAGACATGGCCAAGGTAAGAAAGGCTGAAAGACGACCACCACTGAACAAGACACACAAGCTGAAACGTCAAGACTGGGCCAAGAAATATCTCAAGACTGATTTTTCTAAGGTTTTATGGACTGAGGAAATGAGAGTGAGTCTTGATGGGCCAGATGGATGGGCCCGTGGCTGGATTGGTAAAGGGCAGAGAGCTCCAGTCCGACTCAGACGCCAGCAAGGTGGAGGTGGAGTACTGGTTTGGGCTGGTATCATCAAAGATGAGCTTGTGGGGCCTTTTCGGGTTGAGGATGGAGTCAAGCTCAACTCCCAGTCCTACTGCCAGTTTCTGGAAGACACCTTCTTCAAGCAGTGGTACAGGAAGAAGTCTGCATCCTTCAAGAAAAACATGATTTTCATGCAGGACAATGCTCCATCACACGCGTCCAAGTACTCCACAGCGTGGCTGGCAAGAAAGGGTATAAAAGAAGAAAATCTAATGACATGGCCTCCTTGTTCACCTGATCTGAACCCCATTGAGAACCTGTGGTCCATCATCAAATGTGAGATTTACAAGGAGGGAAAACAGTACACCTCTCTGAACAGTGTCTGGGAGGCTGTGGTTGCTGCTGCACGCAATGTTGATGGTGAACAGATCAAAACACTGACAGAATCCATGGATGGCAGGCTTTTGAGTGTCCTTGCAAAGAAAGGTGGCTATATTGGTCACTGATTTGTTTTTGAATGTCAGAAATGTATATTTGTGAATGTTGAGATGTTATATTGGTTTCACTGGTAAACTACTTCCAAAACTATTCAGCTTTGATATTAATGAGTGTTGTTCAATAATAAAATTAATCCTCAAAAATACAACTTGCCTAATAATTCTGCACTCCCTGTATATTTATGTGTATATAAGCATATAGATATATATTTATGTGTTAATATGTATATATAAGCATATACATCAGGGGCGTATTATGGCCTAGGCCAACAAGGCCGGTGCCTAGGGCAGCAGATTTGAGAGGGGCAGCATATCTGCCCTATCCTCTCTCTAAAAGCCAGCACACAGTACATTGAGCAATAAAGTGCAGGCTTTTATAGAGAAGACAAGGCACATGTGCTGATTAAGGTCGCTCTGCCCAGGCAGTGCTCCTTTAAACCACTACTTAATTTAGAGCTGCCGGCATTTTTGCAGTGGAAGCGTTCTTGGTGAGAAACTTGCCCGGGGATATGCTTACAAGGTGAGGCTGGAGGAGAAGACCTTGTGCCGATATGCTGCCTCCCCGTGTCAGCTGTGGTGAATCTGCAAGCGCAGTGCTTATTGCAGGTCTTAGTAACTAACAGACTGGATGCGTCTGTGCACTGCTTAGATCAGCTTGTGATATCTAATCATAAACTCTAATAGCTAGCTTTCTCTGCATTCATGAATCCACGGAGTAAATAGTAAACGGACACTTAAAAAGTTTCATTACTTGAATGATGGTAATTACTGTATGTTGTTTCATGTGAAGGGCAGTGATTGTTTCAAAATGTATTCTTCTTTCCCTCCCTCCCTCCCTTCCTCTTCTCTCTCTTCTTTCCCTTACTCCCTCAATTCACTCCCTCCCTCCCTTATTTCTCTCAACTCCCTCCCTTGCTCCCTTCTTTCCCTCCTTTCTTTCTCTCCCTAATTTTTCTCCCCCTTTTCTCCTCTTCCTCCCCACTTTTCTCTTCTCTGTCTCCCCCCCTTCCTTTTTCCCCCTCCCCTTCTTTTCTCTCCCTTCTCTCAGGGAGAAAATGGTGTGAGATGCATGCAATTCTACCCACCTGTATGCAAGTGTTTTGCTAGCCCATTTTCTTTTGAATTGTTATGAAAAAAATCTTTTTTTTTTTTTTTTTTTTTTTTTTTACACACTCACCCCAAAAAAATATTAAGGGTGAAAAAGGCCTAAAGCCTTGGGTGGGGGGGGGGGGGGGGCAGCAGAATTTTGAGTGCCTAGGGAAACACAAAACCTAAATACGCCACTGATATACATATATATTTAAATTTGCCGCACGACTTATCTTAACTGCGCTAGCTTCTCATGCTGTGTATGACGACATCAGAACAAGGCTCCTATTGCCTATGCAATGTGAATGTGTGGTCTTGTTCGCATTGCGCCTAACTTGTAATACCAACGCACATTTGCATGCACTGGTATTACTAAGTGGAGCACAATGCAAATATTATTTTCGAGAAAGCAATATTTTGCGCTACACTTATAATCTAGCCAATAACAAGGTCTCTTTAAATGAACCAACTCAAAATTGAATTCCTCATAAGTTTTTCATAGTAAAAAAAATGCAGTATACTTTCATTATTTACAGACATTTCTGCCAGCACTATCCCTGGACAAAATTGCTTCATTCTCATATTATTCTTTGTTGAAGAGATACCTAGGTAGGTAGCGTGCACATGCCTGAAACACTACATGACAGGAAACAGTGCTGCCATCTAGTGTTCTTACTGTGTATAACATTGTTGCAAAACTGCTGCCATATAGTACTGCAGACATGTGCACACTCCTGAGTGTAAATTCCTGCTTTTCAACAAAGGATAACAAGAGAATGAAGCAAATTTGGTAACAGAAATAAATAGGAACGTTGCTTAAAACTGTATGTTCTACCTGAATCATGAAAGGGGTATGTAACCTTTCAGTAACTCGCACAAAGCGAACCATTCTACCCCTGCTATGCTCTGTCCCTCCAGCGAGTCTTTGTACCCTGCGGATCAGGACAGATTCAGACTCGGGGTGCAACTATCTTACACAGTAAAAGGGAGCTTATTAAAACCATATGCCCCCCCCCCTCCTTATTGCACAGGTAACTATTTCCTGTTAATTAAAGGGTCAGTAACCTCAAAATTAGACAGGCCGTTTTAATCAACTTTTCATTTTATTTCTATTATTCAATTTGCTTTGTTCTCTTGGTATGCTTTGTTGGAAAGTTGTTTAAAATTTCTTTCTTTATCTAATCCACTTAAAGGGAAAGTAAAGTCAAACTAAAAAGTTCATAATTCAGATAGGGCATTCAATTTTAAACAACTTTCCACTGTACTTCTATTAACAAATTTGCTTTAGTTCTTTTTTGTATTATTTGCTGAATAATATACCTAGATAGGCTCAGGAGCAACCAATGCACTACTGGGAGCTAGCTGCGGATTGGTGCTTGCACATATATCTTATCATTGGCTCTCCTGTGCTCAGCTAGCTCCCAGTAGTGCATTGCTGTTCCTTCATCAAAGGATACCAAGAGAATGAAGCACATTTGAAAATAAAAGTAAATTGGAAAGTTTAAAATTGCATGCTCTGTCTGAATCCTAAAAGGAAAAAAATGGGGTTCATGTCCCTTTAAGTTTAATTTTGAATTTACTGACCCTTTTACTTAAGAGCACGGTCCTCATTTCCCTTTCTGCCTTCTCTAGTAATGCAGTTTCTGCAATGTAATGATAAATAATGTAACTTGACTGCATTTCCCTTGCACATCAGTACATAACATGCTGGTATTTCATATATAACAGAGTATAATACATCATTGTAAGGTACTGAGGGCTTATACTACAGGAATATGAGAGGTCTGTTTTATCATATCCATAGAATATATGGGAATTATGGGAAATGATTACAATTTATATAAACTGTAATTAGTTAAGAACAACACATGAATGGGAAAACAATTATATTATTGCTAATGTGCTTTTTAATGGATGTGATTGTATGTGGTCTATGCAAGTTATTCAGATGCTTGTGAATTGCATCACATGACTTCTCTAATTGTAAACCAGTCCAAATCATTTGAAAAGTGATTGTAACCAATTTATCTTGAGGTTTTGCATTTATGCCAGAAAACGCCCCCTGTACCTTGCATGGGGACAATATGGCAGCACTATTCCAATCAAAAAGATTGTGTTTTTGGAAGCTGATTCACATATAATAACCCAGAATTCCCTGTTCTAGGGAAAACACTGTTTTGTATAGAGGGATGTGCAGGTTTACTGTACAATGATTTGGCTTGTGTCACTATAATCATAATGGTAGAAGTTCTTTCCCTTCAACTTGTTTGGTGACAGCTCTGCATGTTTTAGCATAGAGGTCAACACAGGGTGTGTGCATGTGGTGCCCATCTCATTATTATTATTTTAATTAAATAATGCTGCACAATATTCCCCTCCAGCAAATATGTCTCTGAGCCTCAGGTATCTCAACATCTACAGTATCTCTCAAAACTGAGTACACCCCTCACATTTTTGTAAATATTTTATTATATCTTTTCATGTGACAACACTGAAGAAATGACACTTTGCTACAATGTAAAGTAGTGAGTGTACAGCCTGTATAAAAGTGTAAATTTGCTGTCCCCTCAAAATAACTCAACACACAGCCATTAATGTCTAAACCGTTGCCAACAAAAGTGAGTACTCCCCTAAGTGGAAATGTCCAAATTGGGCCCAAAGTGTCAATACTTTGTGTGGCCACCATTATTTTCCAGCATTGCCTTAACACTCTTGGACATGGAGTTCACCAGAGCTTCATAGGTTGCCACTGGAGTCCTCTTCCACTCCTCCATGATGACATCATGGAGCTGGTGGATGTTAGAGACCTTGCGCTCCCCCACATTACGTTTGAGGATGCCCCAAAGATGCTCAATAGGGTTTAGGTCTAAAGACATGCTTGGCCAGTCCATCACCTTTACCCTCAGCTTCTTTAGCAAGGCAGTGTTCGTCTTGGAGGTGTGTTTGGGGTCGTTATTATGTTGGAATACTGCCCTGCGGCCCAGTCTCTGAAGGGAGGGGATCATGCTCTGCTTCAGTATGTCACAATATATGTTGGCATTCATGGTTTCCTCAAAGAACTGTAGCTCCCCAGTGCCTGCAGCACTCATGCAGGCCCAGACCATGACACTCCACCACCATGCTTGACTGTAGGCAAGACACAGTTGTCTTTGTACTCCTCACCTAGTTGCCGCCACACACGCTTGACACTATCTGAATCGAATAAGTTTATCTTGGTCTTATCGGACCACAGGACATGGTTCCAGTAATTCATGTCCTTAGTCTGCTTGTCTTCAGCAAACTGTTTGCGGGCTTACTTGTACATCATCTTTAGAAGAGGCTTCCTTCTGGGACGACAGCCATGCAGACCAATTTGATGAAGTGTGCACCGTATGGTCTGAGCACTGACAGGTTGACCCCCCCCACCCCTTCAACCTCTGCAGCAATGCTGGCAGCACTCATATGTATATTTCCCAATTGCAACCTCTGGATATGACACTGAGCACGTGCACTCAACTTCTTTGGTCAACCATGGCAAAGGCCTGTTCTGAGAGTGGAACCTGTCCTGTGAAACCGCTGTATGGTCTTGCCCACTATGCTGCAGCTCAGCTTCAAGGTCTTGGCAAACTTCTTATAGCCTATGCCATCTTTATGTAGAGTAACAATTCTTTTTTTCAGATCCTCATATAGTTCTTTGCCATGAGGTGCCATGTTGAACTTCCAGTGACCAGTATGAGAAAGTGTGAGAGCGATAACACCAAATTTAACACACCTGCTCCCCATTCACACCTGAGACCATGTAACACTAACGAGTCACATGACACCGGGGAGGGAAAATGGCTAATTGGGCCCAATTTGGACATTTACACTTAGGGGTGTACTCACGTTTGTTGCCAACGGTTTAGACATTAATGGCTGTGTTGAGTTATTTTGTGGGGACAGCACATTTACACTGTTATACAGGCTGTACACTCACTACTTTATATTGTAGCAAAGTGTCATTTCTTCAGTTGTCACATGAAAAGATATAAAATATTTACAAAAATGTGAGGGGTGTACTCACTTTTGTGAGATACTGTATCAACTCAGTGAGGGACATTGCTGTTAGCAATCTTAAGAATTAGGGCTAGGTTTAACCCTATGGATTCAAGAAATGGCTACATCTGTTATCCAATAATTTACTGGGTGTCACTGACCTGGTATCAGTTGTTTTCTTAGTATATACTAAGAGTTCAATTATTGTGAAAGTATTCACCTCCTCTACAATTGTGCTGGCATTTCCAGACCTAGTGAATCTTGGAAGCCATATACTCTAAGCACTCAAGACATTTGACATTTCAACTTTTTTTTTTTCTTTTTAAGTTTGATGACTCAGTATAAACTATCGCACTTAATGCTATGAATTCTTTACAAAATGTATTGGTGTTTTGCTGACTCCTAGTGGCTAGATCAGAAAATTTACAAATCAAATAAACAACCACTTGTACTGTATACTGTATTTAAAAAAAAACCTTTTAAAAGCCATGAGTATTGCTCAAGAAAATAGCACAAACAATTGAGTAATCTAATGTTTTGGTATTTGTAGGTGGCTTCTTTTTTTATAAACATTCATACAAATATTTAGTGTGTGTATTCTTAAATTTTTTTTGTCTTTGGACATTCTTTGTAGACTTTTAAAATAGATGCGGCATTACAAATGTATTACTAATTTGTTTTGCACGAGTCTTGGTCATATATATTTTGTAATAGCAATTAATATATTATCTATTTAGTTATATAGAGTATTTTGCCTTAATAGGAGTACAGGTGACCCTCGTTTTACAACGGTTCAATTTACACCGTTTCAGAATAACAACCTTTTTTTCCAGTCATGTGAATGCTATTGAGAAGCACTGCATTGATTAAAATAGCCAGTAGGTGGAGCTGTCCGCTTGTGTTGCAGCAAAGCTAAGCAAGCTGAAATTAATCAGTTTAACCAGACCTTAGCTATCGAGCAGATTTCAAAGGAACAAGATCTTCCTGTCTATAAATCAGTCCAGATTGGAATGCATAGAAAGAACTGTTTGCAGAAAAATGCAAGTGAAGTCTGTGTTGTGTGATTATTTTATTAGGTTTATAATGCTGTTGAGCAAATGTTTTTGTTCATTTAACTTAGTTTAATTATATATTCTGTGTTGTGTGATTATTTTATTAGGTTTATAATGCTGTTTAGCATTTAAAGTCTTCATTTCAAAGCTTTAAAAATAATGTATTAGGTGTTGCTGAGAGGGGCTGGAACCTATCTCCCTCACTTCCCATTGACTTACATTATAAACTGGGTTTCAATTTACGACGGTTTCGATTTACAACCATTCCTTCTGGAACCTAACCCCGGCGTAAACTGAGGGCTACCTGTATATGTGAAACTTAAAAATGTCATTGTAATTATGTCTATGAACTATATCACTTTTTTTCCAACAGGTGGAGCTGCTGAGCAGGCAGGAAAAATTGAAGCAGGCGATGAAGTTATTGCCATTGGTGGAAAAGCCTTGCTCGGCCTTATGCATTACGACGCCTGGAATATCATTAAAGCAGTTCCTGAAGGGCCCGTTAAGTTATTGATCAGAAAGCACCGGACTGCTGTGTGACAATGACTGATAAATATCTCTTGAAGTGCTGTTGAAGTGTTTTTGCCAGGGATAATTATTGCCCTTATAACGCAAAGTAAAACTATTTTACAATGTAAATTCATTATTTATTTTGTCCAGTTTTCTTATAAGCTCATTCTAAATAAAAAGTGTATTTTTCCACTAAAGTACGTTCTGCATGATCCAGAACTCTGACTATTCAACATTCTACACAGTGATTAATTTGTCTAAGCAAATGTTAGTGAGCAGTTTAAAAATGCTTTAAAATAATTTATTGCGTATGGGAGAGCAGTGCAGTTAATCCATTTATTGGTGCATGACATACATGGACAGCATTTGTGAACTGCCTATATACAAACGCTTGGCAGTTAATAAGGTTGCAAGTATCTTGCATTATATACTTGGTAAAGAAAACAAATATATGTTGCTTTCTATTCCTTTCTAAGATTGTCTGCAGTTGTGGCTCTTTTGTTAAATATGAGATTAGTTTCACGCCCCGTGCAAATGTTGTTCAATCGAATAGAATGAATGTCATCACCATTATGTGTAAGCAGCGTAAAAGGTTTTAATACCACAAAATAAATATGATTTTTAAGGAAAGCATTTATGTTCTACAGACGGATCCTGTGTGTACTTTTATAAAATGACTTTAAAAGGTTGGAAATGTCAAAATTGATATGTGCATTTTATTTTTAAATAGAAACTTTTTTTAAAATCTACTTCCATTAGCAAAAATACTTCCAGTGAACTTTATTCGTTTTTTAGCAGCATACACACATATGCTGTGAGGGCCGTGCACCGTTGTTCAATCTCAGAGAGTCTATGAAGACTTAATTTGTGTCATACAAGCCACTGCTGACTCTCTGTAAAATTGCACTGTTTTAACACTGGTGCATGGGCTCTCACAGTATATGTGCATATGCCACTGAAAAAAGTAACGTTTTATTAGAAGCATTTTTGCTAATGAAAGTATATTGGAAAAAATGTTCCTATTTAAAATTGAAATGCACCCGTGCACATTTCTATCGCTTTAAGTGTTATGACTGGGTGACATTTTTTTCCCTTCAAACTCAGGGAACCCTGTTAGTAGTAATCTCACCCTGAGATTGTGCTGACCTTGCCCCCGTGTCAAAATCAGTTTCTAGATAGTGTCAGTCAGGATATCGTGAAGGGGTTATCCTGTCTGTGGCTTCCTAAGAAATGATGAGCTTGGGATGTGCTGATATCTAGTTTGTTTCTGTTCAGACAGGGAGAAAACTGTATGATTTCATTATATTTATCTCATTCAGTGCATCTTAGTGCAGAAATATGCAGGAGCCCAATGTAATTTAACCACTGGTGTGAATCCCTTACAGAAAAATGTTATCAGACAAATTCTATTTTTTCTAGTCTTCAGTTGAGTATATTTTGTAAGAGAGTTTTATCAAGGAGATGATCAGATTAAGTGTTAATATTTGAGTGCTAGTGCACAAGACGTGCAACTTATTATCTTACCAAGTGCTGCATGGCGCATTTTTAATAGGGATGTGCATCCAGATCCTTCATTAGGATCCAAATGAGAAAGAACGAGACAACTCGTGGCATTCGGCTCTTTTTGGAGCAGGATTTATTCTTGTGAAAAGTGCGAGATGGTTTTCACTTTACAACAGCGCTCCGGTCCCTAACCTGCTGTATTATTGGGGTATTCCTGTATTTGCCTGCCTTGCAAATAAACCCCCAAATCCTAAGCTTATTAAACACCCTGCTGCTAGCATGAACCACTCAAAATAGTTCCACCCTCTTTGCCAAACCAAAGGTTTTATCCCCTGGATATCGTCATGCACAGATGCACGTCCTATCTCTAGTCTGCATTTACTTATGTATCATTTTCTGTGCTTTTTTTTACTGTAATTCCTGTGAATTTTATCTCATTCTGCTAGCTCAATATTTGTATTTTGCCTCTCCAACAGTTCATCATTCCTTTCTTAGCTTATCTCCCATATGCTGCCTTTTAACTCAAAGTTCTATTCTTATTGCCGTGACAACTAAAAGATGTGCAGATGAACAGAGATTTCTCAAGACTTGCCTAAAGGTTTATTGGCCCACAAGTGTGTGGCTAGTCCCTGTCATGCAGCAGTATGTGAGTTTCTGTAATTTAGGTGATAAACTATATGAGATTATTTTTATCAAACTGAAATTTACAATCAAATTAATTTATTAGAAATAAATATAGATAACGCAGCAGTGATGTGCCTAACAATATATCTATTTTGTTTTACAATATTTTGGCATATTTTAAAATATGAGTAAATAGTCCATAATTAATTCTAGAAACAAAATACTTCAACATTTTAGTGAATCCAAAAAGCATTTGCTTCTAATGTAGATTTTCTATATATTTAATCTTCAGATTATTTTTTCAGCCATATAGGTTTAAATAAGAAGATTTATTTTTACAATTAGCAAAATATGTTTGTCAAATGAACCAAAAAAAGTTGGAATACCATAATAAAAGTATGATCATATTCAGCTGATGAACTACTGTATATAGCAGATGAAATCACATTTGCTGTAATTTCTAAATATAGTTTTACAAATTTATATAGCAAAAAGCTATTGAGATATTTAGTAATGAGGCATAGGGAAAACAACCTGTGTATGTGAAAACAGCGGCCAGATTACAAGTGGTGCACCAATTCGTTTTTTCACTGAAGTGCTAACTGCGCTTAAATTAACAAATTATCGTGCCCTGACTAGTCTAGCGCGGGTGTTAAAAGTTAAAAGCAAAAAGTTAGTGAGCCAAAGACTGAGGCTAACTAACATCAATATATCATGACCGCGCTAACTCCCTCTTCCCAAGACTTTTGTTGGGCACGCTAACCCGAAAACTGCGCTAGATCAACTGCGCTAAAGCACTATACTTCATATTCCTCTTCACTTGAAGAAAATACTCTTTTTATTTTTAAACAGATATTTCCATATATATATATATATATATATATATATATATATGAATTATTATTTTTTTAAATATATATCTATACCTATATATATGTTTATGAATATATATATATATATATATATATATATATTAATATAGATAGATATATAATTGTATATACAAATAGATATAAAGAAATATCTTTTTAAAAATAACAGGAATTTCAAGTATATCTATTCAAAACACGTTAAAACAAATCAAAATTGGATAAAAAAATTATATTGCATGGAAGGGCTCAGAAGTGTAAATATTTGTCTTTATATGTGCTGCGCTAACCATTCTCTGGTATATGTGATTTACCATGAACTTATAATATCAAGTTGTGCGCTAATACTGCTTATTGTATCCCGCACTATCATTAGCGCAGCTTTTGTAATCTAGCCCAGTATATTTATAATTATATTGCTATTAGATTGCTTGGTTGATTTATTCATCTAAATGGTATTTACATAACGTGTCATTTCCATTGTTAATATCATCACTAATGATAATTTATATTGTTTTAGCTCCATTAGACAGTCTTTACGCCACTCTTTCATGTGATAATTAATTGAAAACAGTTTTATTTGTATATAACTGCACAGCATAAGCTAGTGTACATACAAACTCTTATCATGTGTTTCAAATGCAATATAACCTGTTTACATGTGAGTTCACTTAGTGAAAGTATGGATTTAAAAAGCTATATTGTTGCATGTAAATGAATTGGAGTTAACATAAAATAAAAATAAATATATCAGAATGTTTTAATGCCAATCAGTGAAATGTCAATACCTACAAACTCAAGTAAAATGCATGCAGGTGAACATTGAAAGCAGAAAAATATTTTTACACCTAAAAAAGACCCAAAAGTTATATTTGTTTTGTAAGAATTTGTAACTTATGAATTAGTGTATTTTTTTTATGTGAGTTTGCATGTTACAAATCACTTTTCATAACCCTCTAAATGTATTAAAATTGCTTATTTTGTGGTTTAATCAGATCTCAGTTTTCCCACATTTTTCAAATTTAATACGGTCCAAACATTTTTTCTCAACAAGTATCTGATGTTTTCTCAATAAGCCTCTGATGAAGCGCATGTACGCATGCGCGAAACGCGTCAGATAATTGGGAGCACACCGCTTTTTGGTTTGGTTCTAATACAATAAACTTTTGGATTTAACAGATCGTTGGACTCAGAACCTTCTTTTCTTTCGTTATCTGCATTTCAGCAAGCTAATCAGAACGTTCATTTATTATTTACCCTGTAATTTACAAATAAATATATTTCATTTTATACGTTTACAAGATATAAGACATAGTCTCACTGTATTTACAGGTAGTATTAATACATTTGTTTGCCAATTCTTTCTTTAAAAAAATAAGTTTAATTTATCATACAATTTTTGGGTCAAACCCCCATAATCTATTTTGATACATTATGCTGTTACTCCATTTAAGTACAAATTGCAGATCTACTAAAGGCAGCTTCATAATATCAATAGATAATCAGCCCATTGGCTGCCATAAATGACCGCAACGTATTGTAAAACATGTATATACTGCAATCGTTGGCAGTCATGTTCCTAGATATGTTTTTACTATTAAAAGTTTTTTTTCCCCTCTAGATCTATATTTCGTGAATATTATATGAGAGATTTGGGGTGTTTAATTTTGGGCTTCACTGAAATGCAATTCTTGACATTTATATTTTTGCATTGAAATACAATTTCTGAAGAATAAATATAGATATGTATCACAATAATGTCTTAATATGACTACCTATGTAATTGTATAACTTTGTTCTTCTCCATTGCTGTCCCACCGGTTAGTTTGTGTATAAGCAGAGTGTCCCAGTATTTCCCAAACTAAACTCAGTTCTCTGTTGTTTTTATTCATTTGGTAGTGTCACTATTGTATTATATTGTATATTTTGTTTATATAAAACTTGTCAATTTTTTGGAAATGCCTCCTTGTACATTACACAAATCTGAGTGCAATAACACAAAATAGACTGTACATTTTTATGGCTGCTTTTTCTTCAACTATGTAAATCTGATATTGTTTCTAGTAATTTTTCAAAAAAAATAAAAGATAAAAATAAACACAGTATTATACATTACAGTACTTGAGTTTTTCTTTATCTAATATGGAACAAACAAAATACAATTCTTCAATTCCTAAAGTGTTATTATTGATGATATTGCCACCTAGTGGGCAAACCCATTTTAACAACCATTTCAATTACTAGTAGAATTTTTTATATTTACAAAAGTGTATAAACTTCAAGATAGCTAAGAATATAATACTACAATTTTAATGTATGTCTTTAGCAGATAAGACAATATAAATATATATATATATATATATATATATAAAACACAAAATGGACCGCACTCTCAAACCGGACTGGGTACACATCCTATGACCCAGAAAATCTCACAGCACTGTGCGCTCACCAGCACTCAGACAGCTTTCAGGGACTCGGGCAGTTAACCCCGGTGCTCTGACAAAATGCAGAAGGACATTTGGCAGACGGACATTTGGCCGACAGACAGAAAGCTAAAGAATGTTCCGATTTCGGCCGAGGGCAGATACGTGCTCTGTTCTAATCAGAGCCTCGGGCGCCGCAACTGCCTCTGGGAACCTTACCATGGGTCTCAGACCGCACGTTTTGTAATTCTCTGTCTGGGAAATTATCTATCAAATCTATCTATTTATCAAATCTATCTATCTATCGTATCTATCAAATGTATCTATTGCATCTATTGATCTATCTATCTAATCTATGTATCTATCTATCAAATCTATCTATCTCGTGGCCGGACTGTTATCTGACAGACACTTGTGTTTCGGCCAAATGTCCGTCGGCTAAAAGTCCGGCCACGATAAACCCCAGACACGCTTTGGGGCAATGCAATTAAAATACAAAAAAATTAATAACACAACACATAAAAAGTCTGGCACTCTCTTGCAAGCACACAGCTAGATTAAAAGCAAAATGGAACAGTTTGTTACAGCATTTGACCAACTGGTGATAGGCCCAGGACCATGTCAAGGTTTCTTCCTTTCTTTGTCCCTAACCTACAGCCACACAATGCATGCCTTCAACCAAACACACTGATATACAAAAAACAAGAGGGACACAGGCCATTTGTAATTTCACTAGGCACATACAAAACGCAAAAATGGACTTCGCTCTTAAATCGGACTGGGTACACATCCTATGATTCTGCAAAACTCACAGCCTTGGGTGCTCACCAGGATTCACAGACAGCTGCACAGCTTTCAGGGACTCAGGCAGGGAAATCCAAACAAGCCTGGGTGCAAAGTCCATAGAGAAAATTACAAAACAAAATTATTAACACAACACATAGAAAGTATCGCACTTTCTTGTAAGCACACAGCTAGATTAAAATGAAAATGGAAAAGTTACTTACAGCGTTGGCCCTGTGTGCTTGTAAGGGAGTGCCAGACTTTGTGTGGTATAAATAAATATATAAATATATATACCCACACCATATATACATGCATAATTAATACCATCTAAGGGGCATTGTTATAGGGGGCAGTAGGAATTAAATATATATATTTACATATATATATATATATATATATATATATATTGTGTAAAGGCAATGTAAATGACTTTACCTATAGTGTTAAAAAAAACATGCAGAAACCGTTAAAACAAGACTTTGCCGAATGAAAGTCCACACTAAAAATAAAAAGTAAAAGTCTCATGAAGCGATGGTCAAAGAGGTTCCGCCCAGTCTGCACCACTTTGATACAGGAGAGGCCACAATCTCAGATTCTGGAATAAATGAAGCAAAAGATGGGGCACCACATAACGTAATTCTTTATACATGGAAATAACATAGGTACTCAAAAATGACCACTCAGTTTTGATGGCACCAGGTGTAATTGTTTTATTTTTGTATATAAAGCTTGTCTTTGTATGCTTTTAAAACTATACCTGATGAAACAGTCTGAATGCACTGAGAAACGCGTTGTAGCAAACAAAAGCTCTTTGTATTTCACACTGACAAACGCGTTGCAGCAAACAAAAGCTCTTTGTATTTCACACTGACAAACGCGTTGCAGCAAATAAAAGCTCTTTGTATTTCACACTGACAAACACGTTGTAGCAAATAAAAGCTCTTTGTATTTCACTTAAGCTGATACTTGTGTGTAATTTGGGAGATGTCCTTTGGCCTAAATAGGTTTTTGGATATAATTCCCTGAAATTACACCTGTCAGTTAGGGACTTTGAGTGCCAGACTTCTTTCTAAGCATCATTACACCTGGTGCCATCAAAACTGGGAGTTGTCATTTTTGAGTATCTATGTTATTTCTAGTGATACAGAATTACTCTGTGGTGTCCTTTCTTGCATATGCAAGGTGATATTTAAAAAAATAATGTTATTGAGAGACTTGGTGAAAACTAATGGAAATATATTTCAGAGGTGTGTTTTAGGAATGACACTTTTTCCTGGAAAAATAACGGGCATGCGTATTAGAATAAATAATATGTAACATATAGTAAGAACTATAGCTACTAGGACTGATTAAAACCGTTTTATATCTGTATATAGCTAGGGATGTAATGGTCTGATTTCATTATTTGCTTCATATGTGACTAAACCTCACTGTACCTATAGATCTGTTTCTTACAAAGGTGCATGGAAACTTGTGCTTTCTATTTATTGGATCTTACCATCTTCACCAAGCTCCTTAGGAGTCATTTCTTACAATGGCATAACATTAAGTTCATATTTGTCAGATCAGTTGTACTGATCCAAAGAATAGTTATTTTGAGCACTTTCTCTGAGCCAGGAGGTAATTTGTGTGTCCAATAAATTGATTAAAATCAGTGGGGGCTTTTTAGCTACTGATGCATGCTTTGAGGGTACTATAACGTCCCAGCAACTAAAGTCATTTCTTAAAGAAACACTTTTCCGGATTTTAGCCACATTGGATCATGGTACTTGGAGTTTCAGGGAGATTGCATTCCATTTGCTGCCATCAGGGAGCCGCTATTACAATCAGGGAGACTCCTTGAACTTCAGGGAGAGTTGAGATGTCTGCTTTAGCTTACACTGAAGCGCAGTACTGAAGTTTTTTACTGTAAATTTTAGCGCATTATCGTTCTGCATGAATGGGAAAAATTAGGCTTGTATCTCTTTATTGTGTTTCTATACGGCTGGGAAGCGTGCGCTTTAGATATTTGGCGCAGCTTCTCTCAGCCTGGTCAGCTCCTCCCTCTTCTTCAGAGCGGCGTCAGCCATGTCTGTTTGTTAGTACAGCAGGGAGCTTGCTGTCTAGATCCATTGCGTCTGCTGCTTGTGTGTTCCAGCCGTTACTTATCACACATTTTATTATGATGGGGGAAGAGAGGATGTTTTTAGCACAGTTACATTAAAAGAACAGTGATTTATTTTTCATCTTTAAGCCGTTTTTATTACTAGATTTTATTTTGGCGATTTAAAGAGACAGTAGTCTTTAAAACAATATTTATTTCTTTATGACCCCCTCCATATATTATATACTATAGCAGTACCATCCTGCAGAGTCAGTCTAGGATGTACTTGTTTGTTTATTTACTTATCTGTTGCTTTAAGTGACAGTTTTGTCTTTGATTACAATATTTTGAATTTTCAAAATATTACATGGTGAATTCTACATGACCTCTCGGTCTTTCATTTTTGTTACAGCTTGTTTATTGTTTTTTTATATTAAATATTAAAATATTAAATGGCGAATTCATCACGTCCTCTCAGATTTTTCTTTTCCGAAGGATTCTGTTTGGTTCTCAGACACTAAATATTGTTTTTATATATGCCATTATATGTGTTGTTTCTTGCTGGATCTCTTGAGTTAGAGAGAGTGTTGCCCCTGAGCCATTGTCTCCTAGGATGATGCTGTTTAGGCAATGCTACAGCTTTCTCCTTATACGTCCCAAGTCTCTATGGCGTCACATGCATTGCCCTGCAGTTCCTCGTTATCTCCTGGAGGAGTGTATTTGTCTACTTATTTTGCAGCTCCGGTATCCTCTGCAGTATCTGCAGCTTTATCTGTTTTTCCTTTTCCTTCAGGGATAATGCAGGAGGACATTTAAAGTTCAGATAGTGTGGTTTCTGCTCCATTTTCTGCTAGGCAGGTGTTTCTCTCGCCTAAGTTTGGTGAGGAAGATTTGCAGGTAGTTTCTGAGAGTGAAATCTCAGATTTGGACAGTATAATTAATCCATCTGTTGCTGAAGTCATCTTCTTCATATGTATGCTTGCACCCCTCGTGTACTGTTAAAGGAAGATTTAGCTACTTGGACGACATTGATATCCCGTCATTGTTAACCTTTGGAAGTTTTGTAAACTTGATAATTTCTATGATGTTCCTTCCTTTGCGGAAATGTTTCTAGACGTGCTATAGAAATTTTCACAGGTGTAGGAGAAGCTAAGGAATACCTTTCTCCCTGTCTCCCGTCCTTTAAAGGGTTTTTCCTGTCGCTGACTCCATTAAGATGCACGGTGCCCTAAGTAGAAAGGAGTCTTTCTATTATGGCTGAGAGAACTACGATCCCTATGGAGAGTAGCTACTCTTTTACGGATCCAGGGATAAGAAGCTGGAGGTTTTTATTGTTCATTTAAGGCTTTGTCTTATTAGACTTCCTGTACTAGCCTGCCGGGCATTGTGGCTGAGACCTGGTCAGCTGAAAAGCCTACCTGGGGCTTAATGGTACAGCCTAGGCTTTATAGTCCTGCAGTTGCAGGTTCAATATTTTATGTTTTTCCTTATCAACACTTCTGTTTTTTCCTTTCAAGGATGGGACCTTGTTTGGACTTGCTTTGGCAGAATTTTACTCTGACTTTAAGGGTGGAAAAAGATTTTTCTACAACACGTCAAGCGAGTAAGACTAAATGGAAGGTTTTCCTTTTCCTCTTTCTGCAGGGTCAGTCTTTTCTTTTAAAGTCCAATTTAAGATTTACTCCCAGAGACAGATTTTTCCGTCTATAGTATCTGTAATCCAGACTTGTCGAGAGGAATTCCTTGAACTGGGATCAGGACCTTCCTCTATGGGAGTGATAGTTCCAGTCACAGTCTTGGAACGGAATCTAGGTATTTATCTTAAGTTTCTCAGGTTCTGACCTTTAAATAGTATCCATTCTCCTTTGGTTCAAGAGGGCCTGTTCATAACGAACATAGATCTGAAGGATGTGTATTTATTGCTCCCATTATTTGGGATCTTCTCAAGTTTCTGAGTCTTGTCATCCTAGAAAGACTTTTAGGTCTTGGAATATTGCAGGGTGCTCTTCTGGACAATTTATAATTCAGGTGTCATCATTGTTCAAGCAGACTCTCTTTCAAGAGATCTTGCCCAATTTTCTTTCCCATGGATGGCAAATTAATCTGGAGAAGAGTTCCTTTGTTTCATCTACAAGGGTGATTTATTCAGAGACCTTAATAGATTCTCTATCTAGGAGAAGATTTCTATAAGAGTTCAGAATTTCAAAGATCTATTACTTTTCCTTTCTGTGCAGTATACTGGCCGGCTAACAGCGAGCTCTTGTGGTCCAGTAAATAGCTTCACTATTTTTGCAACCAGAAGGTTGGAAGTTTAGATCTAGCTGCAGTTGATTTTATCTTCACTTTTGAGTGACTTAATATATGGAGGGAATTGGTCTGATGTTATCATGGACATCAATCCCTGTGCTATTTTCCATAGAATGGAGAACATTTGGATCTGTCTCAGAGGATAGATCTAGATCCGTCGACAAGAGATTCTCTCCCATAGTGGTTTCTCAGAAGTATCCGTCTCCAGGCGCATGCTTTTAGAGACATTGCTGGGTGATGTGACCATGGATGCCACCCTGCTGAGCTGGGAAACAGTCTGGTTTTTTTTTTAATGTGCAGGGATTATGGATTCAGAAGTGTCTTCTCTCCTCTTTAACATCTTGGAGTTGAGAGTGATTTACAATGCTCTGATGGCTTGGCGTCAGTTGTCCTTAGCTTGGTTCCAGTCGGACAATATCACCTCAATGTTTTACATCAACCACCAGGGAGGAACTCGGGAGTGCCTTAGCCATGTAGGAGGTGACTTGGATTGTTCAGTGGGCAGAAGCTTTCAATTGTTGTCTATCTGCCATATGGATTCCAGGAGTGGACAATGGGAAGCAGATTTTCTGAGCAGACAGACTTTCCATCCCGGGGAGTGGGAACTCCATCCGGAAGTGTTCTCCAGGTTAACAACCAAATTGGGTTTACTGGTATTGGATCTGATGGCGTCTCATCAGAACACCAAGCTCCCTAAGTACTGGTCGAGGGATCTTCAAGCTTTTCTGATAGATGCTCTGGCAGTTCCAAGGAACTTCAGATTGGCTTATCTCTTTCCTCTGTTTGCTCTCCTCCTGTGAGTCATCGCTCAGATCAAACAAGAGAGAGCGTCAGGGATTCTAATAGCTCCTGCGTGGCCTTGCAGGATCTGATATGCAGATCTAGTAGAGATGTCTCTACCTCCGTGGAAACTACTGCTGAGGAAGAATCTTCTCCTTCAGGGGCACTTCCTTCATCCGAATCTCATTTCTCTGAAGCTGACTGCTTGGAGATTGAACGCTTAATTTTAGCTAAGCATGGTTTTTCTGAATTCGTCATGGTGACCATGGTTCAGGCTCGTAAGCCTGTCACTAGAATGATTTACCATAAGATATGGCATAAATGTCTTAATTGGTGTGAGTCTAAAGGATATTCTTGGAGTGAGGTCAGGATCCCAAGGACTTGTTCCTAGCATATTACCCCTGGCTTTTAATTTTTTGGGTTATGCTCGATCGTAGAGATTCATCTCCTACCTCCCTTTTCAGATCGACGATATACTCTCATCTACCATTACCTCTACTGATAACTGTTTCAGTACTGGTTTGGCTATCTGCTATATGTGAATGGGTGTCTTTTTGGTAAGTATGTTTTTTTATTACTTAAAGGGACAGTCAAGTATAAATTAAACTTTCATTATTGAGATAGGACTTTTAATTTTAATTGACTTTCCAATTTACTTTTATCATCAAATTTGCTTTTTTCTCTTGGTATTCTTAGTTTAAACTAAACATAGGTAGGCTCATATGCTAATTTCTAAGCCTTTGAGGGCTGCCTCTTATCACATGCTTTTTAAATCTCTTTTCAACACAAAGAGACAGAAAGTACACGTGGGCTATATAGATAACACTGTGTTCAGGCACAGAAAGTTATTTAAGAAATAGCACAATACAATGCTAAATTTAAAACAATAGATAATAAACAGTTACAGTCATGTGATCAGGGGCTGGAAGAAGGTTCCTAGATACAAGGTAATCACAAAGGTAAAAAGTAGATTAATATAACTGTGTTGGTTAAGCAAAACTGGGGAATGAGTAATAAATGGATTATCTATCTTTTAAAAAAATAACAATTCTATGGTTGACTGTCCCTTTAAGACACCTTAGCTATGGTTTGGCACTTTATACATTAATATAAAGTTTTAAATATATGTATTGTACTTATATTTGCCTTGAGTCAGGTTCATGTATTTCCTTTTTGCAGATTGACAGTTTCATAATTGGGAAAGTATAATATTATGAAATAATTTTTTTTACCTGGGGTTTGTCTTTTTTCAATTTACTATTTTGTTTTAAATTGCCGGCTGGATTAGGCTCGCGGGTGCGCAAAATGCTTCTATTTATTGCGTCATTTTTGGCCCGAGAATTTTTGGCGCGGGAAGGCGCGTTCATTGACGCAAGTTCGTCACTTCCGGCGTCCTAGTTGACGCCGGGCTGTTCACACAGGGTTGCGTCGTTAGTGACGCAAGTGTGTCATTTCCGGATGTGTTCTGTTCAAGTTTTTTTCATTATTTATTACCCCTTTGCTGTTTGCCTCTTGCTTTCTTCTAGTCAGAGGGCTATGCTATTTGCATTTTTTCCCATTCCTGAAACTGTTATATAAGGAAATTGATAATTTTGCTTTATATGTTGTTTTTTCTTTTACATTCTGCAAGATGTCTCAATCGGATCCTGCCTCAGAAGTTTATACTAGAAAATTGCTGCCTGACATCGGTTCTTCCAAAGCTAAGTGTATCTGCTGTAAGATTGCAGAGATTTTATCTCCTAAAGTCGTTGATAATAGTTGTCATGAGAAGCTTTTACATGCAGAGAATATTTCCATAAGTAGTAGTACATTGCCAGTTGCAGTTGCTTCAACTTCTAATGTACATGATATACCTGTGAATTTTAAAGAGTTTGTTTCTGACTCTATTCTGAAGGCTTTGTCTGCATTTCCGCCTTCTAATAAACGTAAAAGGTCTTTTAAAACTTCTCATAAGATTGATGAAATTTCAAATGACCGGCAAAATAATGAATTATCCTCTTCTGATGAGGATCTATCTGATTCAGAAGATCCTCCCTCAGATATTGAAGCTGACAAATCTTCTTATTTATTTAAAATAGAATATATGCGCTCTTTATTAAAAGAAGTATTAATTACTTTGGATATTGAGGAAACTAGTCCTCTTTATATTAAAACCAGTAAACATTTGAATTCTGTTTTGAAACCTCCTGTGGTTACTCCTGAGGTTTTTCCTATTCCTGATGCTATTTCTGATATGATTTCTAAGGAATGGAATAAGCCGGGTACTCCTTTTAATCCTTCTGCAAGGTTTAAAAAATTGTATCCTTTACCAACAGTTTCAATAGAGTTTTGGGAAAAGATCCCCAAAGTTGATGGGGCTATTTCTACTCTTGCCAAACGAACTACTATTCCTATGGAAGATAGTACTTCCTTTAAAGATCCTTTAGATAGGAAGCTTGAACCTTTTCTAAGGAAAGCCTATTTATATTCAGGTCATCTTCTTAGACCTGCAATTACTTTGGCTGATGTTGCAGCTGCTTCAACTTTTTGGTTGGAGAATTTAGTGCAACAAGAATTAGATCCTGATGTTTATAGCATTGTTAGTTTACTGAAACATGCTAATCTTTTCATTTGTGATGCTATTTTTGATATTATCAAAATTGATGTGAGATCCATGTCTTTAGCTATTTTAGCCAGAAGAACTTTGTGGCTTGAATCTTGGAATGCTGATATGACTTCTAAGTCTAGATTGCTTTCTCTCTCTTTTCAATGGAATTATTTATTTGGTTCTCAGTTGGATTCTATCATTTTGACTGTTACTGGGGGAAAAGGAGTTTTTTTGCCTCAGGATAGAAAGCCTGAGGGTAAATCTAAAACTTCTAATCGTTTTCATTCCTTTCCTCAGAATAAGGAACAAAAATCTAATCCTTCCCCCAAGGAATCTGTTTCCAATTGGAAGCCTTCCTCAATTTGGAATAAATCCAAGCCTTTTAGGAAACCAAAGTCAGACCCTAAATCCACATGAAGGTGCGGCCCTCATTCCAGCTCAGCTGGTAGGGGCCAGATTAAGGCTTTTCAAGGATGTTTGGGCAAATTCTGTCCAAAATCTTAGGATTCAGAGCATTGTCTCTCAGGGGTACCGAATAGGATTCAGACTCCTGTGAGAAGATTTTTTCTCTCACGCATCCCAGTAAATCCAGTAAAAGCTCAGGCTTTTCTGAAGTTTGTTTCAGAACTGGAAGTTTCAGGGGTAATCATGCCAGTTCCTTCTCAGGAGCAAGGTCTGGGGTTTTATTCAAATCTGTTCATTGTTCCAAAGAAAGAAAATTCATTCAGACCAGTTCTGGATCTGAAAATTTTGAATCGTTATGTAAGAGTACCAACTTTCAAGATGGTGACTATAAGGACTATTCTGCCTTTTGTTCAGCAAGGACACTATATGTCTACAATAGACTTGCAGGATGCTTACCTTCATATTCTGATTCATCCAGAACATTACCAGTTCCTGAGATTCTCTGTTCTAGACAAGCATTACCAATTTGTTGCTCTTCCATTTGGCCTAGAAACAGCTCCAAGAATCTTTACAAAAGTTCTAGGTGCCCTACTCTCTGTAATCAGAGAACAGGGTATTGCGGTGTTTCCTTATTTGGACGATATCTTGGTACTAGCTCAGTCTTTACGTTCTGCAGAATCTCACACAAATCAACTAGTGTTGTTTCTTCAAAAACATGGTTGGAGGATCAATTTACCAAAGAGTTTCTTGATTCCTCAGACAAAGGTCACCTTTTTAGGTTTCCAGATAGATTCAGTGTCCATGACTCTGTCTCAAACAGACAAGAGACGTTTGAAATTGGTTGCAGCATGTCAGCGCCTTCAGTCTCAGTCATTCCCTTCAGTGGCTTTGTGCATTAAAGTTTTAGGCCTCATGACTGCAGCATCAGGCGCGATTCCATTTGCTTGTTTTCACATGAGACCTCTCCAGCTTTGTATGTTGAATCAATGGTGCCGGGATTATACAAAGATATCACAATTAATATCCTTAAATCCCGATGTTCGACACTCTCTGACGTGGTGGTTAAATCACCAATGTTTAATTCAAGGGGCCTCTTTTGTTCGGCCAACCTGGACTGTAATCACAACAGATGCAAGTCTTTAAGGTTGCGAGCTGTTTGGGGTTCTCTGACAGCACAAGGGGTTTGGAAATCTCAAGAGGCGAGATTACCAATCAATATTTTAGAACTCCGTGCAATTTTCAGAGCTCTTCAGTTTTGCCCTCTGTTAAAGAGAGAACCGTTCATTTGTTTTCAGACAGACAATATCACAATGGTGGCATATGTCAATCATCAGGGTGGGACTCAAAGTCCACAAGCTATGAAAGAAGTATCTCAGATACTTATTTGGGCGGAATCCAGCTCCTGTCTAATCTCTGCGGTTCATATCCCAGGTGTAGACAATTGGGAGGCGGATTATCTCAGCCGTCAGACTTTACATCCAGGGGAGTGGTCTCTCCATCCAGATGTGTTCTCTCAGATTGTTCAGATGTGGGATCTTCCAGACATAGAGTTTCCAGGTAGCCCCATGTTCGGTCACAATATTGGGTTCAGTGTATAATAATCTGATATCACCTTTGTTTGTGGCCATACAGCTTTGAAATCAATAGATCTAGCATTACAGATTGATATAGACTGAATGACCATTGTACCTGCTATCTGATCCGGAACGTTTAGGCCTAAGGCAGCATATTAATATAGGTCCTCAACACCCCCAGTATGTAGGGTGAGCAGTGCAGTATCACTGCTTATTTCTAAGTACTTTACAGAATAACATGGCAGCTATAAGCGAACAAATCCTCCAACCACACTATTTGCTTAGCGTTGAGGAAGCCCTAGGCAAAAAGGGAAGTGTGGATGTTGCAGTGAGTCTACTATACACAGAGTAGAAGACCAGGTATCCTCTGTTGGTCTAATTAACCTCCCTGCTATGGTGGCTGTAACCATTGTACACCGAGGCAGGAAGATTTTGGAGGTACAAGCTTAAAAAGTGATACTGGAGTGGAACCTGGGCAGGTAGTGTGACTGTGACTTAGGAAGTGAGCTTTGCTGCTGCAGCCTTGTGCACAGTTATCCCAAGGTAACTTATTTTTCAGATATACAGGCAACACCTTATTAAGTTCACCAGTCCAGCTACTAGAATATGAAGTCAAGAGTTTTACTTTATAACACAAATTTAAGAACAAGGTTTTTGTGTTTGTCCCCCCCCCCCCATTTATCTATCTTAATGCACAATGATGTAATCTTGGTTTTTAATTTGTGAGCAAGACTGTGTGTGCAACACTCTTATATTGGAATATGTACCTCTGTTGTTAATCTCATAAAAAAAGAAAGTAATTGTTGCTGGGAGCTACTGAACACATACAATGAGCCAATGAAAAGAGAGGAATGTGGGTAGGTACCAGTCACCAGCTTGTTCCCAGTAGTGCATTGCGGCTATTGAGTATATGTACAGAGGATATCAAAAGAACAAAGTAAATCCAACAAGATCTCAAAATTACATGCTCTTTCTGAACTTTGACTTTCCCGTCCATTTAGGTTTCTCATGATCATTATCAATGTGATCTGCAGTATTTCCTGTGCATAATTATAGCGTAGCTTGTGACATCAAAGCAGAAAGCTTTACATTAAAGGGACACTGAACCCAATTTTTTTCTATCGTGATTCAGATAGAGCATGCAATTTTAAGCAACTTTCTAATTTACTCCTATTATCAAATTCTTTTCATTCTCTTGGTATCTTTATTTGAAATGCAAGAATGTAAGTTTAGATGCGGGCCCATTTTTGGTGAACACACTGTGTTGTTCTTGCTGATTGGTGGGTAAATTCACCTACCAATAAACAAGTGTTTTCCATGGTTTTGAACCAAAAAAATTGCTTAGATGCCTTCTTTTTCAAATAAAAAAAGCAAAAGAACGAAGAAAAATTGATACTAGGAGTATATTAGAAAGTTGATCAAAATTGCATGCTCTATGTGAATCAGGAAAGAAAAAAAATTGGGTTCAGTGTCCCTTTAACAATGCATTTCTAAACCACTAAATCAAAACTAATATCTACTTTTGTTCCTGAGAAAAAGACTGGCTAGTTAGTTACTAAGGGAAGTTGCAACATCTTTTTGGTTACGGTGGATTCCTGATAACGTTTCAAAAATGAGTGTTTCCTCTTTGTTATTTATGTAACATCAGTAAACAATGCAGAGACTTGTTTATAGTAGTTTATCATATGTACTGCAACGTCATAGAATATATAATGCTACATAAACGTATTTGAAAAGGAGCTCCTGCAATACCGTACAAGTTGTTTTCCATGTAGCAAATGTTTTTCTCTTCTAGGTTCCATTTTATATAAGAACTGCAATGCCATATAATACAAATGTAAAAAAGAAATGTTAACATGATTTTGAAGGATTCTAACTGCTTAATTATTTTACACAGGTGTTTGTTAATTATGAGAATTTTTATATAGGTGGAAAGGGTTTAGCCTTTAGTAGCGAACAGTACAGTACACCCACACAAAACACGTTTGCATGGCTGAAGATCTCTTTGGACCCTTGTGGCCAGATTACAAGTGGTGTATTAATAGTAGTGTGGGATGCAATATGCGATATCTATGGATTGTGCTACCAACGTGATATTAAAAATCTATGGTAAAGTGCGTTAACCAGAGAAGGGCTAGCACAGCTGACTTTGCTCAAGCACAGCCTATACATTCAAAGGATATCACAAAAAGGCTAACACATCGATATTAAAAGTTGAAAGTTATAGTTTGTGCTCGAGTGAAAGCCAAAATCGCACTAGAATATTTAGCACGACTCCAGTACTCATGACCCTTTACAGGCCAGATATTCATTATGAGCTCCATTTAACAAAGGCTGGATGGACGAGGTCTTGAACCTTGTCTGCCCAGCGTTGCGTGGGCAGTGTACTACTACTGATTGTGCAATGTCGCCCCTTGTGCGACCGGTCAATGGCGCGGATAGGTTAAGTAGTAGCATTTGAGGCTCCCTTTAAACGAAAATTTCTCTCTTAGTAATGTTAATGCATTTTTTTCTTTTTTGGCAATGGCATTTTGTTTTATTTAATAGTAATGCTTTTTTTTAATTTAATAGTAATGGTAGAGGTTTTTGTTTTTTTTACTTTCACAGCTATGTTTTTATTTTTTTACAGGTAGTTGGGTTTTTTTTGGTAAAGGTTAGTCTGTTTTGGGTTAATTTAGGGAGTGTTAGGTTAGGGGGCTTAGATGTTAGTGGGTTATTTTGCGTTGGGGAGCTGGTGGTTTAGGAGTTAAAAGTGCAGTGTTTTACTTTCCGTTGGGGGGCTGGCTGTTTAGGGGTTAATAGTGAAGTATGGAATTTGCGGTGGGCTATGTGGTGGTTTAGTTGTTATAAGAGTAGGGGCTTATGGCGATCGGGTTTGATAGGGCAGTTAGCGCTCTTGCGAAAGCACTAATTAGCGCTCCACTTGTAATCTAGCCCTTATTTGGCTAATACATTCAGTTCAAAATTGTTGTTAAAACAGACTGGGAGGTACTTTTCTAAAGGCCATTTTTGGTTGACCAAGTGGAGACAGCAGATTTAGGACTTGCGATTTGGGTTTCTTTTTTAATATTTATTTTATTTATATAAAAATGTTAACATTGAACAATGAGGAGCATAATATCATGCCTTATAACATCACTGACATCTGAAAGAACTGGTTGAGATATATGCAACACAATATAAAAAAACATGGTAATAAAGAAAAAAACAACAACACAATAATAAAACCCTGTATATATCACAGCTATCAAACAAGTTGGGATATGAACAAGGTTCACTGCCTGTAAAATAAATTCAAGCCTGCAAGGTTAAAGACCAGAAGGGAGAAGCCCAAAACAGTACGTAACATAAATTCCCTCCAGAAAAAAAGAAACAGAGAAGAGGAAAATGAGGGAGTGTGTAAGAGAAAAACTTCTCCAGTTCTTTGATTTTTTAATTTGTTCTTTGTTTTTATATATTTATTTTGCCTCCTTTATATCAGATGATTTACCTCTTAGTTTTCTGGGAGTTACAAGTACGTTTCTCATCTGTCACAGAGGATCCAGTCGTATGTGAGGTGCCATAATCTTTATCGTCTTTGCCTGTGAGATACATCAGGAAATTACTCTTTTGGAGAGCTTTCTCATTTTAGTAGGTTGTCTACTTCTATTCCATCCTCAGATGTAATTATTTATTCTGTATGTTTTGTATATCATTTATGAATCTAAATATTATATCAGCTCTTAATGAAATGTACAGATCTTTTTATATCTTTTTAATACATTTCAGTCTTGTAGTTATTTTTAAGCGGATCAGTAAAATGGTGGCTACCCGGTCTCATATTATTGCAACTTGTGACTTAAGAAAAAAAATTCCTAGTTCAGAATACTGGTCCAAACCCCCTAAGCAAGAGAATGCTCATTACTTTTGCATTTTGTAATGGTATCACAATCATGTTGCCAGGGGCGAAACTACAGGGGGTGCAGAGGTCGCAGGTGCGACTGGGCCCCTGAGGGTGGGGGCCCAGCTTAAAAAAAAAAACCGTTAACCTACCACTGCCTGCACTGATGATATGTGAGTGTGACATGACTACAGGGGTTAGTGTTTCTGTTTTACCCATTAGTGTTTATGTGTGTGTGTATGGTGTGTGTATGTATATGACTGTGTGTGTATTTATGCATGTATGTATGTGTGTATGTTTATGGAACCAGCAAATTAGACCTTGTTAATACAGCATGGGGGGGCAGGGGGTAAACAGTGTCACTATACAGTACCACTATATACAGTATGGGGGGGGTGGACCATGTCACTGACTACTGTGGTCACTTTATAAAGTACAGTACTGGGTGGGTAGGGTCAGGCCAGCCATCTCACCGGCAGATTACAGACTGTGTCACTAACTTACTATATACAGTACTGGGGGGTTAAACAGTGTCACTATATACAGTAATAAGGGGTCAGACCATCTCACAGACTGTGGGCACAGGGTACCTCCTTTTGCAGACATGCAATCTGATTCACATTTTTTTCTGTGTTAAATGTAAAAAAAAAAAATGTATTAAATTCACCTTTTTTTGGAGGAGGGAGGGGTGGTGGGGGGGGGCCCTTCTTAGATTCTTGCACCTGGGCCCTGTGGTTTCTAGTTACGCCTCTGCATGTTGCAATTTCTTATGGCCTGTCCCTCTGTCTTTGTGCACTCTTTTTTCCTTCACACTTTTAATGCTGTAAAATGCTTTCATGTATGGGTAAGAATATGGGCGATGTCAGCTTAGTGAGGACGAATCAAACAAAATTAATTGTCTGCCACATTAAGATGACACATATTACCATTGACTTTTAAATGGTTCCTCTGAACACTCCCATATTGTTCATAATCTCCACTGTAATAAAAGATGAACACCCCCTGAAACCCCTCATTAACCCCAATCATGACTTTCACCCACCGAGCATTAGAGTTAACCCTAACAATGTTCAGTCATTAACAAAACGGCTATTAACCCCAGCCTTGTATATGCAATTCAACCTGAACTCCCATACCGCTGTTGGCTCCTTTCCATCTAGACCTCAACATCAAAGGAATTCTTGCTCCATACGACTTCAGTGTGCTGTTATCACTGAAGGTTCCTTATAGTACCCACATGACTCAAACCCCCTTTACTAAACTAATATCAACACAAAATAAAATATTTTTTCCCCAATCTAAATCCAGTTTCTAACTTTCAGATTGTGGTTGAGTGTATCAGTTATAAGCACAGGTTTATTTTAAATTATTTTTATGAACAATTTTCCGTATTTTTAAGTTCCCTCTTTTATTCTTAGTCACAAAAATGCGTAATGAAGATGCATCATGTTTATGATTCACTACAAAGCCGCTTGTGATGAAATAAATTGCAATCTCACACAATGTCATATTGTTGTAACATAATCACATGAAATAAAACCATCACTTCTCTTTATAAATACAATAGGCTGGGTAGGGTGAGAAGATCTTTGTTTACACAATAATGGGCTAGATTACAAGGGGAGAGCAAAAATATTAGCGCTATTGTGCGCTAACATCGCTCAAGTTAATATCGCTTCAAATTACTAGTCAAAACGTATATTTTATCGAATGATCGATAATCTAGGATGCACTAACATCTGGATGTCGGATAGCACAGGTGCGTTAAATCACTTGCATAATAGAGCACGCTAAACCTCTGCTCAAGTAGTGGAGTTCTTAACTTAGTTATTTACTTTAGTGCTTCATTGAAATTTAATTTTAAAACACTTTAGACATACTCATATACACATATATACATACACACATATGGTGAGTGAGGGGCAAAGAGAAAGTATTGTCACATTAGGCACACTCGTGGGTTTTATTGATGTATGTTATATTTTTCTTCTGGGTTGTGTGGTACCATAAATCACCTTTACTTGTTAAGGGCCACATTACAAGTGGTGTGCTAACAGTTCTGCACAAGCAAAAATAGATTTATTGCAGGTGTTGGCGTGCGTTGTGTTTATCGAACGGATTACATGTTGAAAGTAAACGCGATCGCTTGAGCGCAATTGAAGTTAACGCATGTCGGGATAGTGCATTCTCAGAGTTCTGGTTAACTGTTTCGCAAAACAAAAGTGTCACAAAACACATCAAAAATACATTACAAAGTACAGTTAGAAAAATATATTGCGCAAAAATGTTATAAAGGTTTAAAGATATGAGGTCTCAGTTGTAAGGGGGAAAAAAGGACTGCAAAGGGCTTTAACAAAGATATGCATACATACACATGTCTAAATATGTATATGTATGCATATACATATGTGTATATGTGTATACATATGTTTTTATATATGTATTTACAGATATATACACACATATTTACTCATAAATACATATGTATACACATATAGACATATATATATATATATATATGCATTAGAGCTCTTTTCAGTTAAGTAGATGAAAACATGTAAAAACATATTTATGCATTATTCATATTTTATAAAGTGTTATAGTGTGTATTTACTGTAAATATTTCCAATTCCAATGTTCTGCACATAGCAGAATATGTTCTATGTATTTATAAATAGATATTCCTATAGATATATTGTTATGTATCTATACCTATATATAATCATATAGATACAGTATCCCACAAAAGTGAGTACACCCCTCACATTTTTGTAAATATTTTATTATCTCTTTTCATGTGACAATACTGAAGAAATGACACTTTTCTACAATGTAAAGTAGTGAGTGTACAGCCTGTATAACAGTGTAAATTTGCTGTCCCCTCAAAATAACTCAACACACAGCCATTAATGTCTAAACCGTTGACAGCAAAAGTGAGTACACCCCTAGTGGAAATGTCTAAATTGGACCCAATTAGCCATTTTCCCTCCCTAGTGCCATGTGACTCATTAGTGTTACAAGGTCTTAGGAGTGAATGGGGAGCAGGTGTGTTAAATTTGGTGTTATCGCTCTCACTCTCTCTCATACACTGGAATTTCAACATGGCACCTCATGGCAAAGAACTCTCTGAGGATCTGAAAAAAAAAAGAATTGTTGCTCTACATTAAGATTGCCTAGGCTATAAGAAGATTGCCAATACCCTGAAACTGAGCTGCAGCACGGTAGGCAAGACCATACAGCGGTTTCACAGAAGAGGTTCCACTCAGAACAGGCTTCGCCATGGTCCACCAAAGAAGTTGAGTGCACGTGCTCAGCGTCATATCCAGAGGTTGTCTTTGGGCAATAGACGTATGAGTGCTGCAAGCATTGCTGCAGAGGTTGAAGGGGTGGGGGGTCGGCCTGTCAGTGCTCAGACCATATGCCGCACACTGCATCATATTTGTCTGCTTGGCTGTCGTCCCAGAAGGAAGCCTCTTCTAAAGATGAAGCACAAGAAAGCCTGCAAACAGTTTGCTGAAGACAAGCAGACTAAGGACATGGATTACTGGAACCATGTCCTGTGGTTCGATGAGACCAAGATAAACTTATTTGGTTCAGATGGTGTGTTGTGAATATTATCTTTATTATTATTATTATCTCAGTAGTGTACCCACAAAGTGTAATATTTGTTTAGACACAAATAATATTTTGGAACCTCTATATCATTCTGTTAATGTAACTCAATATATAAAAAATAGTGGTTACCAACTTTGCAGGGCAATGTGTGCAATTTAATAACACTTTGAATTATATCCTTTGCAAAGGATAATACATATAAAACCTGAATAAAAATCAAAAGAGAAAGAACAACACTCCATGAGATAGATTGAGGGCCAGAATAACTTCCATGCCTGTTCATTTTTATTGCAACTCCTCAGGTTGCACGTTCTTTTTGCACACTATGCCCCTTCACAGAGAAAAAATAAATCCTGTAGTATATCAGTCTGACCCAACCCAATGACAGTCCAGCGCCGAAATACCAGGCAATTCTTCTTTGAACAAGGGAAGCAACAACCCCAGACAATCGTTTCGGCCTCCTATGGGCCTCGTCAGTGAGATGCAGTTGTATCTCTCTAAGGGCATGGAGTCCACGTCTGGATTACCCATTACTCTTCGGGTGACCCAAGAGCAATGTGCATAAAAATTGAAAGAGAGAGAGAATAGCACTCCATGAGATAGAACATAAGCTAGAATACCTTCCATGCCTGTTCATTTATATTGTACTCCTCAGGGTGCGCGTTCTTTTTGCACACTATGCCCCTTCGATTTTTATGCAAATTGCTCTTGGGTCACTCTAAGAGTAATGGGGAAACCAGATATGGACTCCATGCACACTTGCCCTTAGAGAGATACAACTGCACCTCACTGACGAGGCCCATAGGAGGCCGAAATGATCGTCTGGGGTTGTTGCTTCTCTTGTTCAGAGAGGAATTGCCTGGTATTTCGGCGCTGGACTGTCATTGGGCAGGGTCAGACTGATATGCTACAGGATATTTTTTCTCTGTAAAGGGACATAGTGTGCTAAAAGGACGTGCACCCTGAGGAGTTAAAATCCTAATCTTAAACTTATTAACCCCTAATCTGCCGCCCCCAACATCTGCATTATATTTATTAACCCCTAATCTGCCGCTCCGGACACCGCCGCCACCTACATTATACTTTTTGAACCCCTAATCTGCCTCCCCCAACGTCGTCGCCACTATAATAAACATATTAACCCCTAAACCGCCACACTCCCGCCTCGCAAACATTAGTTAAATATTATTAACCCCTAATCTGCTGTCCCTACATCACCACCAACTATTTAATAACTACCTAGCTAAAATAAATACAAAAGTACCTGTAAAATAAAACCTAACCTAATTTACAATAACACCTAACACTACACTATAATTAAATAAATTAACTAAATTAAATACAATTACCTAAATTAAATTAGCTAAAGAACAAACAAAAAAACACTAAATTACAGAAAATAATAAACAAATTACAAGATATTTAAACTAATTACACCTAATCTAATAGCCCCCCAAATAAAAAAAAACCCTAGCCTAAACTAAACTACCAATAGCCCTTAAAAGGGCCTTTTGCAGGGCATTGCCCCAAAGTAATCAGCTCTTTTACCTGTAAAAAAAATACAAACAACCCCCCCAACAGTAAAACCCACCACCCACACAACCAACCCCCCAAATAAAATACTATCTAAAAAACCTAAGCTCCCCATTGCCCTGAAAAGGGCATTTGGATGGGCATTGCCTTTAAAAGGCCAGTTAGCTCTTTTGCAGCCCAAAGTCCCTAACCTAAATATAAAACCCACCCAATAGACCCTTAAAAAAACCTAACACTTACCCCCTGAAGATCGACTTACTGTTCTGAAGATCCGACATCCATCCTCATGGAAGCGGCAGAAGTCTTCATCCAACCAGGCCAAATTCCTCAACAAAGCCGGGAGAAGTCTTCATCCAAGCCGGGTGAAGTGGTCCTCCAGACGGGCAGAAGTCTTCATCCAGACGGCATATTCTATCTTCATCCATCCGACGCAGAGCGGCTCCATCTTCAAGACATCCGACGCGGAGCATCCTCTTCATCCGGCAACTAAATACGAATGAAGGTACCTTTAAGTGATGTCAGGGATCTTGGAGGTAGAGGGTGTACCGCTCATTTCTTGGCCTCCCGGGACAGACTCGTAATAACAGCGCTATGGAAGTCCCATAGAAAAAAGACTTTACAAAGTTTACGTAAGTCGTTTTGCGGTAAGGCTAAAGAAGTGTGCGGTGACCCTAAACCTTCAAGACTCGTAATACCAGCAGGCGTAAAAAAGCAACGTTAGGACCTGTTAACGCTGCTTTTTTTACCCTAACTCACAACTCGTAATCTAGCTGATAGTTTATTAAAAGAATTATTAGAAATAATAAGCAATATTTGAATAAAGCAAATTTAATAAACATATATCATTACAATGATTTAATTATTACCAGGTTAGAATTAGAAGATAATAATTATGGGAAACCATAAGAAAATTATATTATTACCAGATTCCTGATTGACCCAGTGTTATTGTCGACCGATAAGACCAGGTTAACAGGAATTACCTAACAAAAACAATTGTGACTATAAAGGGCAAACCAGAATTGATTAACTCACCTGATTCAATAAGAAAACTTTGAAAAAAAAAATATATATATATATATATACAGTATATAAAGAGCATAAATCATTTTAATAAAACTATTTCATATAGGTTTGTTTCGTACTTATCAATATTGTGGGATCCTTCACTGGGTTCAGTGTAAATAGACCTCGTAGTTTACCCCTGGACCCTCTCTTGCCATTATCCTGACTTGTCTATTTGGTCAGCTTAGCCTCCCATCTCCTCTGTATAGGGTGTGGTCACATAAATGATTGGCTAACAGTAATTACAGATTAATTAACATTTTTGTTAATGAGCAAAGATTTAGCAGTTAGAATATTTTTCCCTTGGAAGATGGCACTTGTCACTAAGCTATAATAGACAAATATGTATTTTGTAAATATGTTCTGAAAAACAAGTCAGTATCTCGATTTGACCATTACCCAAGGTTGAACCCCACTAATGTTTATAGAAAAATAGGCTTACTGGAACCATGTATGAAAAACATGGGGATATTTGTGGATATTTATATCAATAACATAATGATAGGAATCATGAAGCTATGTTGGGGACCTTGAATATCATAACATCTAAATATGATTTGTTTTGTTTAAATACAAAAACTGTCAGCCGCTCAGGAATCAATCCGGGATGTAACCCAACTGCTAGCGTGAATTGAAAGCACACGCTAGCACACTGAGAAATATCCAGGACGTGACCCACTCAGGAAGCAAATTAGAAGATAACAAAAATGAATATTGTTCCAGAATGCAGGAAAGCCACAAAGGATAAAACGTCCCTTTAAGTAGTTCAAAGAACAAAAAGGAAATGCTCTTACTTGAAGCTTCTGAAAAAGGTCCTCTTTAGCAGGCTTGTAAAACAAAGGAAAAGTTCTCTTTTGCAGCTTGTAAAAGTATAATGTCCCTTTAAGCAGGTTTATAACAAACAGAAAGGCAAAATTCTCTTTTGCAGCTTGTAAAAGTAAATGTCCCTTTTAAGCAGGTGTATAACAAACAGAAAGGCAAAGTTCTCTTTTGCAGCTTGTAAAAGTAAATGTCCCTTTTAAGCAGGTGTATAACAAACAGAAAGGCAAAGTTCTCTTTTGCAGCTTGTAAAAGTAAATGTCCCTTTTAAGCAGGTGTTTAACAAACAGAATAGGTTTAAAGGTAAAGGCCAAAGCAAGGTCAGGCAGGCAGAAGTCGGCATCCAAATATCAGCAAAAGGTATTGGCAAAAGACAGGGTCAGGCAAGCAGAAGTCGGCATCAAAGTATCAGCAAAAGGGTAATAGCTACAGGCAAGGTCAGGCAGGCAGAAGTCAATGTCCAAATATCAGCAAGTAGGGATTAGGCAAGAGGCTTGGTCAGGCAGGCAGAAGTCGGTACACAGAAGAACAAAACTGATATGGTACTCACAATCCAGGGAAACAACAAACGGGCCCAGATTCAGATCTCCCGCCGAGATTTAAAGGGCAGAGCGTAACCGTCATCAGAGGGGTGTGAGAGAAAGCGTCATGTTGCTAAGCAACATGACGTCAGAGACACAGAGGAGTTCCGGGAGCCGCGGCGACACGGCGATGAACGGAAGCGCTCATGACAGCACCCCCTCCTCAAGGACCCCTCCGGGGGACAGGACCAGGTCTATCAGGATGAGTCTTGTGGAAGGACTTGACCAATATAGGAGCATTTACTTGATGAGCAGGTTCCCAAGAACGTTCCGTGACTGGATAACCCTTCCAATGAATGAGATAATACAATTTCTTGCCCCGCAATTTGGAATCTAGAATATGGCTGATCTCAAACTCAGGATGTCCATGCACCAATAACGGTGGAGGTTTAGAAAAAGGCTTAGAATACCTGTTAAACATCACAGGTTTTAAAAGAGAAACATGAAATACTGGATGGACTTTGAGAGACTTGGGTAAAGCTACCCGATAAGCAGTGGAACATACCTGACCCAGTATTCGGAAAGGACCCACATATCGTGGTCCCAATTTGTTAGAAGGTTGTTTCAGGCGAAGAAATCGAGAGGAAATCCAAACTTTATCACCAGGGCGATATTTGGGAGCCTTTTTCCGTCGAAGATCCGAAAAGAACTTGTAACGTCTAGAAGTTACAGAAAGAATACGATGTATCTTCTGCCAATGTCGAGTTAATCTTCGGGCTGTAAGATCAGAAGCAGGATTCACTGTGGAGGAAGTATGCAAAGGGAATGTCCTAGGCTGATATCCGTAAGCTGCATGAAAAGGAGAAGTCTGAAGGGAGGAATTGTACCGGGCATTATGGGCCAATTCAGCCAAAGGAAGGTAAGAAGTCCAGTTTGAATGATAATGATCCACATAATGTCTAAGATATGTTTCAAGAAACTGGTTTACTCTTTCAGTCTGACCATTCGATTGTGGGTGGTGAGAAGTAGAGAGAGATATAGTAGTACCAAAATGTTTACAAAGTGACCTCCAAAATCGAGAAACGAATTGTACCCCTCTATCTGAAACAATATCTAGAGGAAATCCATGGATTCTTACAATATGTAGAATAAAAAGTTCAGAGAGTCTTTTGGCAGATGGTAATCCTGGCAAGGGTACAAAATGAGCCGTCTTAGTGAACCTGTCGACCACCACCCAGATAGTATTGTTCCCAGTGGACAAGGGAAGATCGGTAATAAAGTCCATGGATACATGAGTCCAAGGCTGGTGAGGTATAGGCAATGGTTGGAGTAATCCTGAAGGAAGTTGGCGTGGAGTTTTGTTCATGGCACATTGTGTGCATACTGAGACGTAATCCTTCACATCTTGAGAGAGTGTAGGCCACCAGACATGTTGTTTGAGGTTTCGAGTGGTAATACTGATGCCAGGATGTCCAGAAAGGGGACTATCATGAGCCCAAAATAAAATCTTGGAACGAAGGCGTTCAGGAACAAAGAGTAAACCATTGGGAGGTTTACAGGACAAAGGAAGATGCTCTTGAGCGGACTGTAATTCTTGTAACCAAGAAGTTGTTAACTGGGCAATGACTTCATGAGGTTGGAGAATGGTACCAGACTCAGGAACTGGGGTATCTTGAAATTGTCTGGAAAGTGCGTCTGCTTTAATATTTTTTGATCCAGGTATGTAAGACAAATTATAGTGAAACCGAGAGAAGAATAAGGACCAGCGTGCTTGCCTGGAATTTAGTCGTTTGGCTATTTGGAGATACAGAAGGTTCTTATGATCAGTAAGTATAGTAAATGGCAAAGAAGTACCTTCCAGCCAATGTCTCCATTCATCCAATGCCATCTTGATGGCAAGCAACTCTTTATTCCCTACGTCATAGTTAAATTCGGAAGGAGTGAATTTTTTAGAGAAAAAAGCAACAGGATGAATCCTTCCAGTCTCTGGTATTCTTTGAGACAGAACCGCTCCAGCAGCAACAGAGGAAGCATCCACCTCCAGAATAAATTGAAACTCAGGATTTGGATGACGAAGGATAGGAGCTGAGGAAAAAGCTTCTTTGAGAGATTCAAAAGCTTCTATAGCCTCAGACGGCCATACTTTACAGTTTTGTCCTTTTCTTGTGAGAGAAGTAAGAGGAGAAGTAATAGTAGCAAAATTCTTGATGAACTTTCTGTAATAATTGGCGAAGCCTAGGAAACGTTGTAAAGCCTTCAAAGAATCAGGTCTAGGCCAATCCAAAATGGCAGAAAGTTTAGTAGGGTCCATTTCGAATCCAGATGCCGATATTACATAACCCAGAAAGGGTATGGATTTTTGATGGAAAGAACATTTCTCCAGTTTAGCAAACAGATGGAATTCTCTTAGACGTTGAAGTACTTTCTTGACGTGGTGCACATGATCTTGGTGGTTCTGAGAAAAAATTAAGATGTCGTCCAGATATATGATAACAAAAATATTCAAAAAATCACGAAAGATCTCATTTACAAAATGCTGGAAAACCGCCGGAGCATTGCATAGCCCGAAGGGCATGACCATATATTCATAATGCCCAAATCGAGTGTTAAAGGCAGTCTTCCACTCATCTCCTTTGCGTATACGGATCAAGTTGTATGCACCACGTAGGTCGAGTTTGGTGAAAATGGTGGCTCCCTGAAGATAAGTAAAAAGTTCAGGAATAAGGGGCAGAGGATAACTGTTCTTGATGGTAATCTGATTCAATCCACGATAATCAATACAGGGTCTTAATCCGCCATCCTTTTTTCCCACAAAAAAGAAACCAGCCCCTACAAGGGAAGAGGAGGGTCGAATAAATCCTCTAGCCAGATTGTCTTTTATATATTCTTCCAGAGCCATGTTTTCTGGTTTAGAAAGTGGATATGTCTTGCCTCGAGGATAGGCAGCCCCAGGAAGGAGGTCAATGGGACAATCAAAAGGGCGATGAGGAGGAAGACGTTCCGCTTCTTTTTTGGAGAAGACATCCACAAAGTCATGGTAATGCATAGGTAAGGATTCCGGAGTTTCAACTGTGAGAGCAATAGTGAGTGGTAACTTAGTAATCTTTTGAAGACATTTAGTCTGGCATGTAGATCCCCAGGAAGTGAGTTCACCGAAAGTCCAAGAAAAAATGGGATTGTGAATCTGGAGCCAGGGTAGTCCCAAGATAATGGGAAATTGCGGAGTGGGAATGACATCGAAACAAATTGTCTCAGAATGAAGTATTCCTACGGTGAGGATTAAGGGTTGAGTAGAAAACTGAATGTATCCAGAACCCAAAGGATCTCCACTGACCGTAGAGACTGAAATGGAATACTCCTTCTTTAGTAAGGGTATAGAATGAGTAGAAACAAATGTAGAGTCAATGAACACACCTCCAGCACCAGAATCAATTAGAGCTTGGGTATAGATCTTCTTATGTCCAATTAGAAGAGTTACTGGAACAAAGAGTTTCTTGTATAGGGAATGACCACTATTTTGGCTTAACTCAGTTCCCTGGACTAGAGTTAAGCCCTGGCTTTTACTGGCCTAGTAGGACAATCCCTTAATAAATGTCCTTTAAGGCCACAGTACAGACATAAGCCAAGAGTCCGTCTTCTTAAGCGTTCAGTCTCAGTTAATTTTATACTTCCTACTTCCATGGGTTCAGCCTGATCAGTAGTAGGAGAGGCTGGAGTGACTGGATTAGAAAAACGAGGAGCTAAACGAAAAGGAGTTCGAGTGGAAGTCCTCTGTGTTCTATCCTTTTCTTGTTGGCGTTCACGAAACCTGGCGTCGAGACTGATACAGAGATTTATTAAGGCTTCTAAGGACTCTGGAAGTTCACGATACACCAATTCATCCTTGAGACGCTCAGAAAGTCCTTTACGGAAAGCGGCTCTGAGTGCTCCCTGATTCCAAGTGGTTTCAGAAGCAAGGGTGCGGAACTCAATTGCATATTGAGAGACTGGTTGATTTCCTTGACGTAAATCCAGGAGAGTTGCTTCAGCAGCGGATGACCTTCCAGGTTTATCGAATACGTTTGAGAATGTAGATAGAAATGTATCAACATCCAACAGTATAGGATCATTCTTTTCTAGCAAAGGTGACACCCAAGCCAAGGCTTTTCCTTTCATTAAGGAAATAAGAAACGTGATTCTAGAAGAGGCAGTAGCAAAGAGAGTAGGGCTATTTCGGAAATGAAGACGGCATTGATTCAAAAAGCCTCTACATTCTTCAGGATTCCCATCATATTTATCCGGAAGAGGAATCCTGAGACTTAGTTGTACCTGAGACTGATTGTTAGGAATCGGAGGAGGTAATGCCTCAATCGGATTTGGATTGGGATTAGGATTGGGAGGTGCGGTAGCAACCAAATTTTGTAATAGAGCAGTAATTTGATCAAGTTTAGTGTCCAGAGACTGCAAGTGAGTGGCATGAGAACCCAAGAGCTGTCCCTGGTGAGCCACGGCCATAGATAATTCAGTGGGGTCCATTTTTATGGCCCGTTTGTAATGTCAGCCGCTCAGGAATCAATCCGGGATGTAACCCAACTGCTAGCGTGAATTGAAAGCACACGCTAGCACACTGAGAAATATCCAGGACGTGACCCACTCAGGAAGCAAATTAGAAGATAACAAAAATGAATATTGTTCCAGAATGCAGGAAAGCCACAAAGGATAAAACGTCCCTTTAAGTAGTTCAAAGAACAAAAAGGAAATGCTCTTACTTGAAGCTTCTGAAAAAGGTCCTCTTTAGCAGGCTTGTAAAACAAAGGAAAAGTTCTCTTTTGCAGCTTGTAAAAGTATAATGTCCCTTTAAGCAGGTTTATAACAAACAGAAAGGCAAAATTCTCTTTTGCAGCTTGTAAAAGTAAATGTCCCTTTTAAGCAGGTGTATAACAAACAGAAAGGCAAAGTTCTCTTTTGCAGCTTGTAAAAGTAAATGTCCCTTTTAAGCAGGTGTATAACAAACAGAAAGGCAAAGTTCTCTTTTGCAGCTTGTAAAAGTAAATGTCCCTTTTAAGCAGGTGTTTAACAAACAGAATAGGTTTAAAGGTAAAGGCCAAAGCAAGGTCAGGCAGGCAGAAGTCGGCATCCAAATATCAGCAAAAGGTATTGGCAAAAGACAGGGTCAGGCAAGCAGAAGTCGGCATCAAAGTATCAGCAAAAGGGTAATAGCTACAGGCAAGGTCAGGCAGGCAGAAGTCAATGTCCAAATATCAGCAAGTAGGGATTAGGCAAGAGGCTTGGTCAGGCAGGCAGAAGTCGGTACACAGAAGAACAAAACTGATATGGTACTCACAATCCAGGGAAACAACAAACGGGCCCAGATTCAGATCTCCCGCCGAGATTTAAAGGGCAGAGCGTAACCGTCATCAGAGGGGTGTGAGAGAAAGCGTCATGTTGCTAAGCAACATGACGTCAGAGACACAGAGGAGTTCCGGGAGCCGCGGCGACACGGCGATGAACGGAAGCGCTCATGACAAAAACTTCACTGTTAGCAATGATATACTGACAATCAACACCAGTTAATAGCTACAGATTAATACTGATTAATAATATATATGTGTGTGTGTACCTAAATAAATAAGTAAATACACATGATCAATTTTACGCCTATATAATATAGCACAGACACCTGTGATTAATATGTAATATCAAAATGGTGACTTTTCCCTGACAATTGTCCTGACAGGTGTCAAGCGTGTGTGGCGGCAACCAGGTGAGGAGTACAAAGACAAGTGTGTCTTGCCTACAGTCAAGCATGGTGGTGGGAGTGTCATGGTCTGGGCCTGCATGAGTGTTGCTGGCACTGGGGAGCTACAGTTCAATGAGGGAACCATGAATGCCAACATGTACTGTGACATACTGAAGTAGAGCATGATCCCCTCCCTTCGAAGACTGAGCCGCAGGGCATATTCCAACATGATAACAGCCCAAAACACACCTCCAAGATGATTACTGCCTTTCTAAAGAAGCTAAGGGTAAAGGTGATGGACTGACCAAGCATGTCTCCAGACCTAAACCCTATTGAGTCAAGCATTGGTGGTGGGAGTGTCATGGTCTGGGCCAAGTCAACGTGATGGACTGGCCAAGCATGTCCCCAGACCTAAACCCTATTAAGCATCTGTGGGGCATCCTCAAACAGAACGTGGGGGAGCGCAAGGTCTCTAACATCCACCAGCTCAGTGACGTCATCATAGAGGAATGGAAGAGGACAACCTGTGAAGCTCTGGTGAACTCCATGCCCAAGAGGGTTAAGGCAGTGCTGGAAAATAATGGTGGCTACACAAAATATTTACACTTTGGGCCCAATTTGTACATTTCCACTTAGGGGTGTACTTCCTCTTTGTTGCCAATGGTTTAGACATTAATGGCTGTGTGTTGAGTTATTTTGAGGGGGGCAGAAAATTTACACTGTTATACAGGCTGTACACTCACTACTTTAGATTGTAGTAAAGTGTCATTTCTTCAGTGTTATCACATGAAAAATATATAATAAAATATTTACAAAAATGTGAAGGGTATACTCACTTTTGTGGGATACTGTATATAGGTATAGATATTTATTGTACCAAAAAAAATCCCATCAGAAATATATAAAAATATGTATTTATTAATAAATAGAACATATTCTGCTATGTGAAGATAATTGGAATCTAAAATATTCATATTTTCATGTCGGGTTAGCGCACTGGAGAATATGCGATCAGGTTTGTGCGTGGGTAGGGTCACAATATCACAATTACGACTTTTTGCACACATTGGGTTAGAGCAAGTACAAAAACAGTTTACTTTCAACTGTAATACAAGGGCTACCAGATGCTTACTTCTAGCCAAGTTAGCACGCAAGCGGGAGCGTTAAATACCGCTCTAATTGTAATCTGGCCCTAAGTGTGTTGATTACCGAACTGATTCACACTTTCTAGTTAATTGTGCAGCCCTAAGGGTTGTACTACCATATGTCATGCATATTTATGTTGGGGTTTGTTAAACATCAGCTTATTGAAGGGTTGTGCCATAATGATATAGGGCATATAAAGCCATATGTCACAGAGTGCTGCTGTTTTTCATGTTTACTCTGGTGTGCGTGAGGATGTGGAAAATTCGTAGACATAATCAGATAATGAACCTTCATTTTTTTAAATTCATACCTCAATGTGTGTGTGAGAAAATGTGTGTGTATGTGAGTGTAAGAGAGAGAGAGTGTGTGTGTGTGTGAGAGTTTGTAAGAATGAGTGTGTGTGTATGTGTGAGAATTTGAGTGTTTATAATAGTGAGAGTGTGTGAGGGACAGTGTATGTGTGAAACAGAGTGTGAGTGTGTGAGAGAGGGTGATAGTGTGAGAGAGTGAGAGTGTGTGCGCGTACACATGTGAGATAGAGAGTATGTGAGCTTGTGGGAGAGAGTATAAGAGTGTGTATGGGTGCATAGGAAACACACAGAGAGAGTGTGTGTGTGTAAGAGAAAGTGTGTGTGAGAGTGAATGTGTGTGTGAGAGTGTGTGTGTGTGAGAGTGAATGTGTGTGTGAGAGAGTGTGTGAGAGGTTTTGTGCATGTAAGTGTGTGATAGTGAGTATGTGTGAGAGTTTGTGAAAGTGGGAGATAGTATGTGTGTGCGAAAAAGAGTATATGACTGAGTGTGTGTGTAAGAGAGCGTGTGAGTGTGAGAGTTCATGTGTGTGTAGGAGAGAATGAGTGTGTGAGAGAGAGAAAGTATGAGTGAGTGTTTGTGAGATAGCGTGTGTGTGTGTAAAAGAGTGTGTATGAGTGTGTACGAGAGTGTGTGCTTGTATGAGAATGCCTGTGAGTAAAAGTATGTATGAGAGTTTGAGTTTGTTAGAGAGTTTGAGAGAGAGAGAGAGAGAGAGAGTTTGTTAGTGTGTGTGAGAGAGTATGTGAATGTCTAAGTGCAAATTTGTGTATATGTATTACTAGCATTACACTACTGTTAAATTTGACTACAATCAAGAATAAAGTGCACACATTTTAGTCACTTGGCCAAAAATTGCGCAGGTTAAAAAAACTATCACCTAGATTACGAGTTTTGCGGTAACAGGGGTGCGTTGCTAACGAGCATTTTTTTTTCACCGCTCCCTTAAGACAACGCTGGTATTACAGGTTCTTTAAATCCGGCGTTAGCCGCAAAAAGGTGAGCGTAGAGCAAAATTTAGCTCCACATCTCACCTCAATACCAGCGCTGCTTACGGTAGTGGTAAGCTGGCTAAACGTGCTCGTGCACGATTTCCCCAGAGGAATCAATGGGGCAGAATAACTTAAATATAATCTAAATAAAACAAAATACAATTACCACAATTAAATAAATTATTCCTATTTAAAACTAAATACTTACCTATAAAATAAACCCTAAGCTAGTTACAATATAACTAATAGTTACATTTGTATCTATCTTAGGGTTTATATTTATTTTACAGGCAACTTTGTATTAATTTTAACTAGGTAGAATAGTTATTAAATAGTTATTAACTATTTAATAACTTTCTAGTTAAAATAAAGACAAATATACCTGTAAAATAAATCCTAACCTAAGTTACAATTACACCTAACACTACACTATCATTAAATTAATTAACTAAACTAAATACAATTAAATACAATTAAATTAAATACACTAAAGTACAAAAAAACCAAAACACTAAATTACAGAAAATAAAAAAATAATTACAAGAATTTTAAACTAATTACACCTACTCTAATCCCCCTAACAAAATAAAAAAGCCCCCCAAAATAATAAAATTCCCTACCCTATACTAAATTACAAATAGCCCTTAAAAGGGCCTTTTGCGGGGCATTGCCCCAAAGTAATCAGCTCTTTTACCTGTAAAAAAAAAATACAATACCCCCCAATATTAAAACCCACCACCCACACACCCAACCCTACTCTAAAACCCACCCAATCCCCCTTTAATAAAACCTATCACTAACCCCTTGAAGATCACCCTACCTTGAGCCGTCTTCACCCAGCCGGGCACAAGTGGTCCTCCAGAGGGGCAGAAGTCTTAATCCGATCCGGCCAGAAGAGGACCTCCAGACAAGCAGAAGTCTTCATCCAGGCGGCATCTTCTATCTTCATCCATCTGGAGCGGGTCCATCTTGAAGCCAGCCGACGTGGAGCATCCTCTTCTTCCGACGACTCCCGACGAATGAAGGTTCCTTTAAATGACGTCATCCAAGATGGCATCCCTTGAATTCCGATTGGCTGATAGGATTCTATCAGCCAATGGAATTAAGCTTGCATTCTATTGGCTGATTGGAACAGCCAATAGAATGTGAGGTCAATCCTATTGGCTGATTGGATCAGCCAATCAGATTGAACTTCAATCCGATTTTATGATTACATCAGCCAATAGGATTTTTCCTACCTTAATTCCGATTGGCTGATAGGATTCTATCAGCCAATCGGAATTCAAGGGACGCCATCTTGGATGACGTCATTTAAAGGAACCTTCATTCTTCGTTAGGACTTCGTTTGAAGAGGATGCTCCATGTCGGCTGAATTGAAGATGGACCCGCTTTGCTCCGCTCCGGAAGGATGAAGATAGAAGATGCCACCTGGATGAAGATTTCTACCGTCTGGAGGACCTCTCCTGGCCTGATTGGATGAAGACTTCGGACCCTCTGGAGGACCACTTGTGCCCGGCTGGGTGAAGACGGCTCAAGGTAGGGTGATCTTCAGGGGGTTAGTGTTAGGTTTTTTTAAGGGGGGATTAGGTGGGTTTTAGAGTAGGGGTGTGTGGGTGGTGGGTTGTAATGTTGGGGGTGGTATTGTATTTTTTTTACAGGTAAAAGAGCTGATTACTTTGGGGCAATGCCCTGCAAAAGGCTCTTTTAAGGGCTATTTGTAATTTAGTATAGGGTAGGGAATTTTTTTTATTTTGGGGGGCTTTTTTATTTTATTAGGGGGATTAGATTAGGTGTAATTAGTTTAAAATTCTTGTAATTTTTTTATTTTCTGTAATTTAGTGTTTTTTTCCCCCATAATTTAGTTTATTTAATTTAATTGTAATTAATTGTAGGTAGTTTAGGTAATTAGTTTAATGATAGTGTAGTGTTAGGTGCAATTGTAACTTAGGTTAGGATTTATTTTACAGGTAATTTTGTACTTATTTTAGCTAGGTAGTTATTAAATAGTTAATAACTATTTAATAACTATTGTACCTAGTTAAAACAAATACAAACTTACCTGTAAAATAAATATAAACCCTAAGCTAGCTACAATGTAACTATTAGTTATATTGTAGCTAGCTTAGGGTTTATTTTATCGGTAAGTATTTAGTTTTAAATAGGATTAATTTATTTAATTATGTTAAATTTATTTTGTTTAATTTAATTTATATTTAAGTTCGGGGGGGGTTAGACTTAGGGTTAGACTTAGGTTTAGGGGTTAATAAATTTATTATAGTAGCGGCGACGTCGGGGTCGGAAGATTAGGGGTTATTAAATGTAGGTAGGTGTCGGCGACGTCGGGGGGGGACAGATTAGGGGTTAATAAATATAATGTAGGTGTCTGCGATGTTAGGGGCAGCAGATTAGGGTTTCATAGGTATAATGTAGGTGGCGGCGATGTCCAGTCAGCAGATTCGGGGTTAAAAAAATGTATTTTAGTGTTTACGATGTGGGGGGGCTCAGTTTAGGGGTTAATAGGTAGTTTATGGGTGTTAGTGTACTTTTTAGCACTTTAGTTAAGAGCTTTATGTTCCGGCGTTAGCCCATAAAACTCTTAACTACTGACTTTTAAATACGGTAGGAGTCTTGACAGGAGAGGGTCTACCGCTCACTTCTTCTAAGACTCATAATACCAGCGTTAGGCAAATCCCATTAAAAAGATAAGATACGCAATTGACGTAAGGCAATTTGCGGTAGCCTCGAGTCGCGGAAGAAAAGTGAGCGGTACACCTGTACCTGCCAGACTCGTAATACCAGCGGGCGGTAAAAAGCAGCGTTAGGATCCCTTAATGCTGCTTTTTTACCCTAATGCCAAAATCGTTATCTAGCCGTATATTTCTACATTACCTATGCAGCTGTAGAACTTGTCCAGAGCCATCTACTCAGCAGCCAAAGATCCCTGACTATAACAGTACTAGTTGTTCACAGTACAATACACACAGCAAGAAAGAAGTCACTTTCTCTCTCACATTCCTCTGGTAGCCCTGGTCTTGTTGGTTATTATTCCTACACAGGGTTACTTTGGTTAGCAACCTCTACCCTAACAACAATGGATTTTATTTGGCTGCAGCAATGTCCCTTGTACATCAGATTCACAGTTTCCATTATCTCTAGGGGCTCTCTCTATTATCCCTATATCTAACCATAGAAATAAAGATAACCCTAGCCTTCATGTTGATATTAGCCCTAACTCTGCCAACTCTGATCTAGATAATTAAAATAGATATTCTTACATTAGTATGCCCTAGAGGGTAAGAACTTGGTAAAGATAAGATTGTGACATTGTAAATCACATGGCCACAAAAATGCAGCCAATGTATTTCTACCAATTTGATTAACTTGATAGTGTACAAAACAGATATTGGTTCCACATGAATTGACCCATATTTTGCTCCAAAACCCATTTATAAGAAGCAGTAAATAAAACCACTCAACTACATAGATCATTTTAAAAGCATATGTTTTACTTTCATTTTTATATATAGAGAGAAAAAAAATCACTCAAACAATAAATACACTGCATCATAAATACAACATGATAAATGGATATGGATATTTTGCTAAATAATGAGCAAGATAGACATTTAAAGATTAAATATTAATCATTTATAACTAAAGTACTTGAAATGCTACATAGCGTAAAATATTCAACATATCCATAATATATGGTAAAAAATATTTTTTGATATATAAAAATAATGTCTTACTCAGCTTTACATTTAAAATTACGTAATCTACATTCACCAGAGAAAGCTACTTTGTACCCTGCACCCTCTTTCTCACCTCACTCCTGCCAAGGATTTTTATGGGCCAGTATATCAGAAAAACTGCATTATAAACATGGAGCAGTTCATGGTCAAAATATATGATGCCCCTTTAAAGGGACATTGTGCCAAAAAAGTCACTTTTCTACATCTATCTATCATATAAGTAATACAACAGTATCAGTTTTGTACTTCCTACTAATCCTCATTGGATGATAGCTACTTCCTATTAATGTTGAATGGCTGTTAGGAACATCCTGTGAATGCTCATTGGCTGATAGCACCTTCTTACTAATGCTCATTTAGTATTATCTAGAAGTACCTAAAAGCCAATGCTTATTAGTAGGAAATGCACAACTGATACCAGTAGTTTACTTTCAGTTTTAACAGGTTTTACTTCATTTATACAGGGAAAAATGTCAGGTCAGTAGGTTAAAAGAATGGCCTTCATATAGATAAGATAATTATTTTAGTACAATATCCCTTTAAGTAAGTCAGGCAGTTCAAACTACAAGAACATTGTTTTCCTCTACTGCCTGCCATGCAAATACTGTTTAATGAGGCAGTGCTTGAAATTGTAGGAATGAAGGGTAAAAAAAAGAGAACACAGCAATTATCTGAATTTTTAGCAAAAGCCAAAGAACTATAAACAACTGTTACACAGATAATTACTAATATAAGATTTATATAGATCTAAAACTGAAGATCCATTTGATAGATAGATAGATGGACAAGCATATATATTGATAGATAAATAAATAGATAGAACACAAAATATCACAATGTAACTACATCACATGATTAACTATATGACAATGTTTTCTGCATTATGGCTTCCAGAGCATTTGTATATACAAAACATGTTTTAACAGTATAAAGCTTTATTTTATAGGCATCAATCCACATAATCCTAAATATGTACATGTGATATGTACATGGTTTATGTTCTGCAATTTACATTTTTCCATATGCAGTGTGTACAGTTTAAAACAGACTTATTGGATCATCAAACCATTAAACCATGGGTATGATAACAAACACCATGAAGTAATAATATATAAATTATTATGAATTATTCTCCAGATTGGAAAGATCAGGTTCAAATTGTAAGTCAGTTTTAATAGGTCCAGTTCCTTATTGTAATAAATCAATTAAACGTCAACAGATTGGGCTGATGATGACGAGGTCTTTATAATTCTTTTTCTTAAAAGATAAACCTCCATTAAGAAAAAGCCCCTCCTACTTGCACTGTCTGTCTCAAACCAATCCATGGTCCTCCGTTGCTTAATATGACACCTTTTAATGCAGTCAAGGATCGATTTGGTTGTCTTCTTCCAACCATTCCAAGTTAGCCTTTGTCGCATAAAGATTAATCTTTTTTATTTTTAGTATTTGCTCAAACACGGAATTAATTTTCAGTAACTTTTTTCTGCTGTTCTATGACTTTTAACCAGGAAATCATGTTTTAGGAGTCATCATTTCAGAAAAAAGATTTAGAATCTTCTGCTTCATATTGAGTTTATCTCCGATAACTCTTAGCTGTTTGACCATCTCTGCAATAACTTCCTTCTCTGCAAAATAAAAACAAAAATTATTGTTATTTGTTTAATAACAGATTACTAATATCATTATAAGCAAAGCATTCAACATGAAATTGAAATATACACTGAATGGGCAAAAAAATTTTGAAGCTCCTTCGGTTAGAAAAATGCTGTTTAAACTTCATAATTTAAAAAAAACAAAAACTTCCAACTTTTCATATAAAAAGGCACAAAATATCTTAATAGTTTTATTATTTATATGTACCAATATGAAAACACTAAATATATATATATATATATATATATATATATATATATATATATATATATATATATATATATTTAAATAATTGAGTTCACCTTCCTGGAATTTTATAATACACTTCCTTATCCACCTAGTGAAAATATGACTCAGTATGTTTATTTATTGTCATCAAGAGAAAAACAAGTCACGCAATTGACCTATTATAAAAATATTATAAATTATTAACCTACATATTTGTCTGTAAAAAGATCAGGTATGCTGCTTACATATCTTTTTTTTTCAATAATATAATTCATGGTGAATATGATTAACCTATTTGAAAAAGAGGTGTGTTTTTTTATTTGTCTGCTGCTACTAGATTTTAATTATTTATATTCAGTTGCACAAAGGACAAAAAAGCTCTCAACAAAAAAACTGAAAAAACAAAACAAAGAAAAAAATAAAATTGTTGCTCCACCTCCCAGACGGAATAATGAAGTACCACTGGAAATAGACTGTATATCTTATTTACTATTCCACAAATAAATCAGGATTCTCTTTTAGCATTTAAGACAGAACTTAAAATTCTAGCATTAATATTTTTAATATTGTTGTGATTTAATTTCCCTATGTTTTAAAATGATATATATAGACACACATTTATATTCCAAAATGTATGCTATTATAATTAATGTTTAAGAAAAATGTAGTTTTACTGGGTGTTGCATAGTGCCTAATAAAAAAAAAAATAGGTCATGCAGCATAGCAATTAAAAAAATCTGGATTTTCATTCAGCATTTAAGACAAAGCCTAAAATTCTAGCATTAATATTTTAAATATTTTTGTAATTTAATTTCCCTAGTTTTAAAATGTTATATATAGTCACACTTGCCTTTATTCCAGAACTTATATAACTATGCTTTTTTTTTTTTACTGGGTGTTGTATAATGCCTAATAAGAAATAAAAATTAGGTCATGTAGCATAGCAATTAAAAAATACATAGCTGTAGTATAATATTTATAAAGAGAAAGGTATACACTATAAAAAAAAACAACAACCTTTGCATTAATATGTACTATGTGTACAGTAAAACAACTTTAAACAATGTATTTAGGAACAACTTTATCAGGTATTATATTCAATAATATCATTTTTGATTGATTTTTATAGATATAACAAAACTACAGAGATGAATAAATACAGGGAAAAAAAAAATCTTAATATCTCCTTTAACCTTGAGATGCTACAAAATATTTTAATATCTAAAAGTAGAAACATAAAAAACATGTAATAAAGATCAATTTCAGAAACATTATAAAAACATTGATAGAAAAACCACAGGAGAAAATACATAAAATGTTTTTAAACTATGAACTGAAATATATTTAACCAAGTTGTCTACAAAATATACTTCATTATATATCCATAATTTGTCATACCCTAGTCTAAAATACCAGTTAAAATGTATACTTTCTACAAATGTGAGAATATATTGTATAATATCTTATATTAATACTACCTGAAGGGTGAGCGACCTTCTTTAAGGATGTTGCTGGTCTCATGATCGGTGTGTGGGACTGAGATATATTTTCTGAGATAATGACAGTGATCAGAATGAATATTCCTGTCGCTGTAGCCACATACACACTCCTAAGCATTAGTTGTAGAAATGACAGCAGAGCTGAAGAGTATCCTTTACCTTTGGTAGAGAGGCGTTTCCCTCTTGGGGGATGGGGATTTCCAAACAGGGAAACCGAAAGCGAACAGCACAGCAGAACTGAGTTGGAGTTTAGAAAGAGGAAGTACCAGCCATTTATGCAAATAATACAAGCGTGTTACAGATACTTTAAAGGGACAGTCAACACCAGAATTTTGTTGTTAAAAAAGATATTACCTATTCAGCCAACACTGTTATATTAATATAGTTTTTAGCTCTATGATTAACTTGTATCTAAGCAACTTCTGACAGCCCCCTGATCAGATGATTTATTATGTATTATCTATTGACTTGCATTTTATCCATTTAGTGCAGTGTCTGCCACAAGCCACGGTGTGATCACAATGTTATCTTTATGGCTCACATGAACTAGTTCTCCCCTGCTGTGAAAAGCAAATAAAAAATCATGTGATAAGAGGTGGCCTTCAAGGGCTTAGAAATTATCATATGAGCCAATCTAGGATTAGCTTTCAACTAAGAATACCAACAGAACAAAGCACATTTGATGATAACAGTAAATTGGAAAGTTGTTTAAAATTACACGCTCTATCCGAAACATGAAAGTTTTTTTTTTGGACTTGACTGTCCCTTTAATGCTTCAGTAGATAAAGGCAGGGTGCCATCTTATTTTTTAAAAAGCACCAGCCATTGTAATCAGCATAAACTCAGAAGCTAAAGCTATTTTGGGCTGATTGTCATTTATCATTAGTTTAAAACTATATTTCAACAGTATATTTATTTCTATATTCATTTTGTATTATCTATGTTGATCTACATCTAAAACTTACAAACATGCCAGTAAAATAGCAGCTGTGTGGCAGCACCAGATCCAGGAGGGACTTACTTTTAAGACAGCACAATACAGTTCTACATAACAGGGAACATTGCAACTTACATCCCACAGAGTTGAAAATATTACATTTCTCTTCAGGACCGGGCATTTCAGACTAAGACTTCCCCAAAAGACCAGAGCTTTTTTAGCATTTTTGCCATCACTGCATTTAAACAGAAATAGAGCCTTGTTTTTATTTATTTACCTGTCAAAACTATATATATTTTAAGTAGACAACCCAGAGTATTGACCTAGGCCCATTTTGGTATATTTCATGCCACCATTTCACCGCCAAATGCGATCAAATAAAAAAAAAATGTTAGCTTTTTTCACAAACTTTAGGTTTCTCACTGAAATTATTTACAAACAGTCTGTGCAATCATGGCATAAATGTTTGTAAAAGCTTCTCTGGGATCCTCTTTGTTCAGAAATAGCAGACATATATGGCTTTTCCATAGCTTTTTGGTAATTGGAAGGCTGCTAATTGTAGCTGCGCAGCACACGTTTATTATTCCCAGCAGTGAAGGGGTTTATTAGTTAGCTTGTAAGGTTAATTTTAGCTTTAAGTAGAGGTTAGCCTCCCCCCCTGACACTTGCCACCCTCTGATCCCTCTGAAACAGCTCTCTTCCCTCCTCCCCCCCACTGGTCACCCCATCTTAAGTACTGGCAGACAGTCTGCCATTATGCAGTTTTAGACTTAAAAAAACAACATAATTTATGCTTACCTGATAAATTTATTTCTCTTGTGGTGTATCCAGTCCACGGATCATCCATTACTTATGGGATATTAACTCCTCCCCAACAGGAAGTGCAAGAGGATTCACCCAGCAGAGCTGCTATATAGCTCCTCCCCTAACTGCCATTACCAGTCATTCGACCGAAAACATGCAGAGAAAGGAAAACCATAGGGTACAGTGGTGACTGTAGTTTAATGGAAAAATTACCTGCCTTAAAGTGACAGGGCGGGCCGTAGACTGGATACACCACAAGAGAAATAAATTTATCAGGTAAGCATAAATTATGTTTTCTCTTGTTAAGTGTATCCAGTCCACGGATCATCCATTACTTATGGGATACCAATACCAAAGCTAAAGTACACGGATGACGGGAGGGACAGGCAGGAACCACTGCCTGAAGAACCTTTCTCCCAAAAACAGCCTCCGAAGAAGCAAAAGTGTCAAATTTGTAAAATTTGGAAAAAGTATGAAGAGAAGACCAAGTTGCAGCCTTGCAAATCTGTTCAACAGAAGCCTCATTCTTAAAGGCCCAAGTGGAAGCCACAGCTCTAGTAGAATGTGCTGTAATTCTTTCAGGAGGCTGCTGTCCAGCAGTCTCATAGGCTAACCGTATTATGCTACGAAGCCAAAAGGAGAGAGAGGTAGCCGAAGCTTTTTGACCTCTCCTCTGACCAGAATAAACGACAAACAGGGAAGACGTTTGTCGAAAATCCTTAGTTGCCTGTAGATAAAATTTCAGGGCACGGACTACATCTAGATTGTGTAGCAGACGTTCCTTTTTCGAAGAAGGATTAGGACACAAAGATGTAACCACAATCTCTTGATTAATATTCCTGTTAGTGACCACCTTAGGTAGGAACCCAGGTTTAGTACGCAGAACTACCTTGTCTGAATGAAAAATCAGATAAGGAGAATCACAATGTAAGGCAGATAACTCAGAGACTCTTCGAGCCGAGGAAATCGCCATTAAAAACAGAACTTTCCAAGATAACAACTTGATATCAATGGAATGAAGGGGTTCAAACGGAACCCCCTGTAAAACATTAAGAACTAAGTTCAAACTCCATGGTGGAGCAACAGTTTTAAACACAGGCTTGATCCTAGCTAAAGCCTGACAAAAAGCTTGAACGTCCGGAACTTCTGACAGACGTTTGTGTAAAAGAATGGACAGAGCTGAAATCTGTCCCTTTAAGGAACTAGCGGATAAACCCTTTTCTAAACCTTCTTGTAGAAAAGACAATATCCTCGGAATCCTAACCTTACTCCATGAGTAACTCTTGGATTCGCACCAATATAAGTATTTGCGCCATATCTTATGGTAAATCTTTCTGGTAACAGGCTTCCTAGCCTGTATTAAGGTATCAATAACTGACTCAGAAAAACCACGTTTTGATAAAATCAAGCGTTCAATTTCCAAGCAGTCAGCTTCAGAGAAATTAGATTTTGATGTTTGAAGGGACCCTGGATCAGAAGGTCCTGTTTCAGAGGTAGCGACCAAGGTGGACAGGATGACATGTCCACTAGATCTGCATACCAAGTCCTGCGTGGCCATGCAGGCGTTATTAGAATCACTGATGCTCTCTCCTGTTTGATTCTGGCAATCAATCGAGGAAGCATCGGGAAGGGTGGAAACACATAAGCCATCCCGAAGGTCCAAGGTGCTGTCAAAGCATCTATCAGAACCGCTCCCGGATCCCTGGATCTGGACCCGTAACGAGGAAGCTTGGCGTTCTGTCGAGACGCCATGAGATCTATCTCTGGTTTGCCCCAACGTCGAAGTATTTGGGCAAAGACCTCCGGATGAAGTTCCCACTCCCCCGGATGAAAAGTCTGACGACTTAAGAAATCCGCCTCCCAGTTCTCCACTCCCGGGATGTGGATTGCTGACAGGTGGCAAGAGTGAGACTCTGCCCAGCGAATTATCTTTGATACTTCCATCATTGCTAGGGAGCTTCTTGTCCCTCCCTGATGGTTGATGTAAGCTACAGTCGTGATGTTGTCCGACTGAAACCTGATGAACCCCCGAGTTGTTAACTGGGGCCAAGCCAGAAGGGCATTGAGAACTGCTCTCAATTCCAGAATGTTTATTGGTAGGAGACTCTCCTCCTGATTCCATTGTCCCTGAGCCTTCAGAGAATTCCAGACAGCGCCCCAACCTAGTAGGCTGGCGTCTGTTGTTACAATTGTCCAGTCCGGCCTGCTGAATGGCATCCCCCTGGACAGATGTGGCCGAGAAAGCCACCATAGAAGAGAATTTCTGGTCTCTTGATCCAGATTCAGAGTAGGGGACAAGTCTGAGTAATCCCCATTCCACTGACTTAGCATGCACAATTGCAGCGGTCTGAGATGTAGACGTGCAAAGGGTACTATGTCCATTGCTGCTACCATTAAGCCGATCACCTCCATGCATTGAGCTACTGACGGGTGTTGAATGGAATGAAGGACACGGCATGCATTTTGAAGCTTTGTTAACCTGTCTTCTGTCAGGTAAATCTTCATTTCTACAGAATCTATAAGAGTCCCCAAGAAGGGAACTCTTGTGAGTGGAAAGAGAGAACTCTTCTTTTCGTTCACCTTCCATCCATGCGACCTTAGAAATGCCAGTACTAACTCTGTATGAGACTTGGCAGTTTGAAAGCTTGAAGCTTGTATCAGAATGTCGTCTAGGTACGGAGCTACCGCAATTCCTCGCGGTCTTAGTACTGCCAGAAGAGCACCCAGAACCTTTGTGAAGATTCTCGGAGCCGTAGCCAATCCGAATGGAAGAGCTACAAACTGGTAATGCCTGTCTAGAAAGGCAAACCTTAGATACCGGTAATGATCTTTGTGAATCGGTATGTGAAGGTAAGCATCCTTTAAATCCACTGTGGTCATGTACTGACCCTTTTGGATCATGGGTAAAATTGTCCGAATAGTTTCCATTTTGAACGATGGAACTCTTAGGAATTTGTTTAGGATCTTTAAATCCAAGATTGGCCTGAAAGTTCCCTCTTTTTTGGGAACCACAAACAGATTTGAGTAAAACCCTTGTCCTTGTTCCGACCGCGGAACCGGATGGATCACTCCCATTAATAAAAGATCTTGTACGCAGCGTAGAAACGCCTCTTTCTTTATTTGGTTTGTTGACAACCTTGACAGATGAAATCTCCCTCTTGGGGGAGAGAATTTGAAGTCTAGAAGGTATCCCTGAGATATGATCTCTAACGCCCAGGGATCCTGGACATCTCTTGCCCAAGCCTGGGCGAAGAGAGAAAGTCTGCCCCCCACTAGATCCGTTCCCAGATCGGGGGCCCTCGATTCATGCTGTCTTAGGGGCAGCAGCAGGTTTCCTGGCCTGCTTGCCCTTGTTCCATGACTGGTTAGGTCTCCAGCCTTGTCTGTAGCGAGCAACAGCTCCTTCCTGTTTTGGTGCAGAGGAAGTTGATGCTGCTCCTGCTTTGAAATTACGAAAGGAACGAAAATTAGACTGTCTAGCCTTAGGTTTGGCTCTGTCTTGAGGCAGGGCATGGCCTTTACCTCCTGTAATGTCAGCGAGAATTTCTTTCAACCCGGGCCCGAATAAGGTCTGCCCTTTGAAAGGTATATTAAGCAATTTAGATTTAGAAGTAACGTCAGCTGACCAGGATTTTAGCCACAGTGCTCTGCGTGCCTGAATGGCGAATCCGGAATTCTTAGCCGTAAGTTTAGTTAAATGTACTACGGCATCTGAAATAAATGAGTTAGCTAACTTAAGGGCTTTAAGCTTGTGTGTAATCTCATCTAATGGAGCTGATTCAAGTGTCTCTTCCAGAGACTCAAACCAAAATGCTGCTGCAGCCGTGACAGGCGCAATGCATGCAAGAGGTTGCAATATAAAACCTTGTTGAACAAACATTTTCTTAAGGTAACCCTCTAACTTTTTATCCATTGGATCTGAAAAGGCACAGCTATCCTCCACCGGGATAGTGGTACGCTTAGCTAAAGTAGAAACTGCTCCCTCCACCTTAGGGACCGTTTGCCATAAGTCCCGTGTGGTGGCGTCTATTGGAAACATCTTTCTAAATATCGGAGGGGGTGAGAACGGCACACCGGGTCTATCCCACTCCTTAGTAACAATTTCAGTAAGTCTCTTAGGTATAGGAAAAACGTCAGTACTCGCCGGTACCGCAAAATATTTATCCAACCTACACATTTTCTCTGGTATTGCAACTGTGTTACAATCATTCAGAGCCGCTAACACCTCCCCTAGTAATACACGGAGGTTTTCCAGCTTAAATTTAAAATTTGAAATATCTGAATCCAGTTTGTTTGGATCAGAACCGTCACCCGCAGAATGAAGCTCTCCGTCCTCATGTTCTGCAAATTGTGACGCAGTGTCTGACATGGCCCTAATATTATCAGCGCACTCTGTTCTCACCCCAGAGTGATCACGCTTACCTCTTAGTTCTGGTAATTTAGCCAAAACTTCAGTCATAACAGTAGCCATATCCTGTAATGTGATTTGTAATGGCCGCCCAGATGTACTCGGCGCTACAATATCACGCACCTCCCAAGCGGGAGATGCAGGTACTGACACGTGAGGCGAGTTAGTCGGCATAACTCTCCCCTCGTTGTTTGGTGAAATATGTTCAATTTGTACAGATTGACTTTTATTTAAAGTAGCATCAATACAGTTAGTACATAAATTTCTATTGGGCTCCACTTTGGCTTTAGCACATATAGCACAGATATCTTCCTCTGAATCAGACATGTTTAACACACTAGCAAATAAACTAGCAACTTGGAAATACTTTTCAAGTAATTTACTATAATATGAAAACGTACTGTGCCTATAAGAAGCACAGAAAAAGTTATGACAGTTGAAAATTAATAAACTGAAAAGTTATAGCATCAAATCTTTGTAAAAAACACAATTTTAGCAAAGGATTGCTCCCATTAGCAAAGGATAACTAACCCTGATAGCAGAAAAAAAAAAAAAAAAAATACAGAAATAAACGTTTTTTTATCACAGTCAACTACAATCTCACAGCTCTGCTGTGAGTGATTACCTCCCTCAAAACAAGTTCTGAAGACCCCTGAGTTCTGTAGAGATGAACCGGATCATGCAGGGAAGACAATAAACTTCTGACTGAATTTTTTGATGCGTAGCAAAAGCACCAAAAAAGGTCCCTCCCCCTCATACATAACAGTGAGAGAGATCAGTAAACTGTCATAAATTAAATAAAACGACTGCCAAGTGGAAAAAAATAGTGCCCAAAACATTTTTTTACCCAGTACCTCAGAAAATTAAACGATTTTACATGCCAGCAAAAAACGTTTAACATTAATAAATTGAGTGTTATTAAAAAGCCTGTTGCTAGTCCCTGCAAATTAGGCTAAAGTTTTATGCATACAGTATAATTCCAGTGAAGTGCCATTCCCCAAAATACTGAAGTGTAAAATATACATACATGACAGCCTGATACCAGTTGCTGCTACTGCATTTAAGGCTGAGTTTACATTATATCGGTATGGCAGAATTTTCTCATCAATTCCATTGTCAGAAAATAATAAGCTGCTACATACCTCTTTGCAGATTAATCTGCCCGCTGTCCCCTGATCTGAAGTTTACCTCTCCTCAGATGGCCGAGAAACAGCAATATGATCTTAACTACTCCGGCTAAAATCATAGAAAAACTCAGGTAGATTCTTCTTCAAATTCTACCAGAGAAGGAATAACACACTCCGGTGCTATTATAAAATAACAAACTTTTGATTGAAGGTATGAAACTAAGTATAATCACCACAGTCCTCTCACACATCCTATCTATTCGTTGGGTGCAAGAGAATGACTGGTAATGGCAGTTAGGGGAGGAGCTATATAGCAGCTCTGCTGGGTGAATCCTCTTGCACTTCCTGTTGGGGAGGAGTTAATATCCCATAAGTAATGGATGATCCGTGGACTGGATACACTTAACAAGAGAAATATATATTATTAATATTTTCTTCAGTGTAGGATTACCCGCTTACCTTATCACCACTCTGATCCCTCCCAAAAAGCTCTCTAACTCTCCCCCCCCAACTAGATCTGCAATCTTAGATACTGGCAGCTGTCTGCCAGTACCCAGTTATCTAGCCATTTTTCTTTTTTTAATTTAATAATAATAATTTAAAAAAAAGAAATTCTGTAGTGTAGCTGCCCCCCTCATTACCCTCCCCCTCCCAGATTGTTTACCCACCCTCTTATCCCCCCTCCACTATAGGAGCTCCATCTCCCTCCTTCCCCCTCCCTGCTGCTCTAACCTTTTTTTTCTGCAGTGCAGCAGTCCCACCCGCTTCCCTTCCCTCCCGCCACCCCTCCAGTAATGGGCCACCCACCCACTACCCTCCTTACCCTCCCACACCACCAACGATCGGCACCACCACTGTCTGATGCAGAGAGGGCCATGGAGTGGCCCTCTCTGCATTGGTACCTCTGCTTGTCTATTTCTGCACTGCCCCACTTGTGGGGCATTCAGAAATAGCATGATCTCGCTACTTTAAGTGAGATCGCGGTAGAGGGAGGCCCAGGGTACGGCGCTGGTTGTTAAGGGGTTAAAGTAAATATTAGCATATTGCTGCCCACCCGCCTCCCTTCTTACCCTCCCACACCACTAACGATCAGCAACACTGCTGCCTGATGTAGAGAGGGCCACAGAGTGGCCCTCTCTGCCTCGGTACCTCTGCTCGTCTATTTCTGCACTGCCCCACTCATAGGGCATGCAGAAATAGTGTGATCTCACTACTTTTAGCAAGATTGCGGAAGTGGGAGGCACAGCAGCGTCCTACAGGGTTTAACGTACAAGGGCTTAACGACCAGCGTCGTACAGGGTTAAAGTAAATATTGAAAGCAAAAATAAGGTCATTATTTGACAGGATTAGATTTGTTTAGTTATCTAGGTAATAAATATTATAGTGTTAGAACCATTTCAGACAAATCCCTACAGGAAGTTCCTCTTAGAGTCGCTTAAAGTAACAAAGGGGTCGATTTCAATCTTGTTGATCATGTTGGTCAGCTACCAATAAGCGTTTTTTCACAATGTAATGTATAACACCGTTTTTATACTGGAAAAATATTAGATGGAATGTCAGCAATGTAACCCGTACAATGCATGGACAGTATTAACTTTACTGCTCACAATTCATTTTTTCAATATTTTTCAAAAGGCTTTTGACACAACTTTTACAATTTTCAAATTCAACACCACTTGATAAAGTGAAAAACTGGCCTTTTAGACACATTTGAGAGATGATTTGGAATAATTTGCTTATGTTGTGCATGTACAATACATTATGAAGTGGACACAGACACAATTTTAGACATATGTACGAATATATGATCTAGATCAGTGGTCGCCAACCAGTGGTCCATGGACCATTGGTGGTCCACGAGAAGATGTTGGTGGTCTTTGACACCATCAAGCAGGAACTAATCTCCTCTGATGGTGTCACTCCCGTTGCAACTCCCTACAGTCCCTGGCTGGACATCAGTGAAAACCAACAGAGGAGAAGTTAAATTACAATCTCCCTACGCACATTGCGTAGTACTACGCAACTTGCGTAGCTAGATTGTATTTTTAACTCCTCCCATCCGGCGTGCTGCTCGGAGAAAGATGCTTCCATTCTAAAGCCAGCAGAGGTTGGTACAGTATAGTATTGACTTGAAATAGTGGAATTAAAGTATAAAAAAAAGAGAAAATCTTTAAAAAACTATTTCTCTCTTATATTTCATTTATTTTCTTCCCTTTATCTGTCTCTTTGTAGTAATTTTGCTTATTCCTTCAGATGGATTTACATCACTGTTTGTCTTCCTCCCCTCTATCTTCTTCTTTTTTTATTTATTAAATATGAATTATTTTTTATTTTAATAATTTTCCCGAGCACAAAGCCATTCCACCTGAATTCCAGTCATTGCCATCCAGCAGATCAGCCATATCCCACCAGTATTATGGTAATTGCTGGTAACATCAGTCGTGGTTAGCTCACATCCATATTGAGAGCTTTCTGATATAAACTTAATTTATTACTCCAATGTCTGTCCATGATCATAATTAGTTTTGAATAATTCCTATCTGGGTAGGTAACTTGGAAGACTTGGAAGTCTTGTGGTCCTTTTAAACATAATTATTTTTTCCCACTTTGTGCCTCTCTGTTTCTAGCTCAAAAGTTGACACTCAACCTTCATCTGTCATTTGGAATTATTCTCTCAGTTCTGTCATTCAGTTAGTTAATTCCAAAAAAGTATTCTTAAAAATGTGTAAATATATACATAATGTAAACTTTGCTATGGTTATACTAGTTATGTACACTACAGTATACAGGGAGTGCAGAATTATTAGGCAAGTTGTATTTTTGAGGATTAATTTTATTATTGAACAACAACCATGTTCTCAATGAACCCAAAAAACTCATTAATATCAAAGCTGAATAGTTTTGGAAGTAGTTTTTAGTTTGTTTTTAGTTATAGCTATTTTAGGGGGATATCTGTGTGTGCAGGTGACTATTACTGTGCATAATTATTAGGCAACTTAACAAAAAACAAATATATACCCATTTCAATTATTTATTTTTACCAGTGAAACCGATATAACATCTCAACATTCACAAATATACATTTCTGACATTCAAAAACAAAACAAAAACAAATCAGTGACCAATATAGCCACCTTTCTTTGCAAGGACACTCAAAAGCCTGCCATCCATGGATTCTGTCAGTGTTTTGATCTGTTCACCATCAACATTGCGTGCAGCAGCAACCACAGCCTCCCAGACACTGTTCAGAGAGGTGTACTGTTTTCCCTCCTTGTAAATCTCACATTTGATGATGGACCACAGGTTCTCAATGGGGTTCAGATCAGGTGAACACTTGATTGTTCGATGATCACGCTTCAGAAGCTTTGCAATTTTAAGAGTGCTGCATCCCTCTGCAAGATATCTCACTATTTTTGACTTTTCTGAGCCTGTCAAGTCCTTCTTTTGACCCATTTTGCCAAAGGAAAGGAAGTTGCCTAATAATTATGCACACCTGATATAGGGTGTTGATGTCATTAGACCACACCCCTTCTCATTACAGAGATGCACATCACCTAATATGCTTAATTGGTAGTAGGCTTTCGAGCCTATACAGCTTGGAGTAAGACAACATGCATAAAGAGGATGATGTGGTCAAAATACTCATTTGCCTAATAATTCTGCACTCCCTGTACACACACACATAGAGGTTTGTACCTTTTAAAAAAAAAATCATGTTAGTGGTCCACTGGATTCAAAATTGTAAGTTAATCGGTCCCTGAGGTACACAAGGTTTCCGACCCCTGGTCTAGATGCTTATATTCAACACTATAGTATAGTCTATAAATAGTGGGCAGGATAGATATTTACATACAGTATGTATATGTATGATATCTTGTACAGCTAATAAAACTATCCTCAACACATTTATGTGTGAAGTGTCAGTTTCAAAATCATTATTACTAGAACAGTCACTGAAAAAAAATTAAAACAGAGCCCTGCCTAGGTTGGAAATAGATGTGCCTTACTTCAGTACACTTTACAAAGCAGTGAAGCAGGATAGGAGGAAATAACGCTTATAAGCATAGGAATTTATTACATTGATAAGAACAGGTGTATGAGCCAATGGAAAAAAATAAGGAATGATAATTATGCCAGTGTAATGGAAATGAAACTAGAAACTATTATATCAGCAGCAAAGAAACCAACATCTGCAGATAATAAGGATATAGGTCATTCAATCAGACAAAAGGGAGGTTAAATAGCTGTAAAGGAATATTCAACACTAAGGGCAAGATTACAAGTTGAGTGCTAAATATCTCTTGCACTAATATACGCTGGTATTACAAGTTAGCCACAATGCAAACGCGATCTCGCGTTTGCATTGCTAAGAAGCATTCAGCTCACTAGAGCGCGCTTCTATAGGCTCCAATGTGAGCCTCGTTCTTATGCCATCAGAGACTTCATGAGAACCAGAGCACAGCGAAGGGGATAAGTAGCACAGAGATGGCAGCAAATATAAATATACAGTATATGTATGTGTTAATATGTTAATATACGCATTTTAACACATAAATATATAAGCATATACATATGAACACACAGTTCCTATAGATCGCAATGTAAAGGCACTTTTCAGTGCCGCTTGATTTCTACCACCCACACCCACCAACTTTAAAGACCCAAAAGTGCCTAGTGCAATTATATTTTATAAAAAAAAAAAGCTACTTTTTTTAATAAAAAATTATAATGCCCTCTATTTTGAGGGCCTTTGGGGCACTTTTAGAAAATTAAGCAGATATCTAATCTCTGGTTCATTTCTTGAGCACTAATTGCTACCGTAAGCTTGCAATTGCAATAACCAGCCACTTGTAATGGCTGGCTATTTATCGTGCCCACAAACAGGCAAATTTGCCCATTTGCGGGTGCGTGATAAATTACTGCTCCACTTGTAATCTAGCCCTAAATACATTTACTGCGCATCCCTCTAATTATGGGTACCACCATTTTGGAACCTCGGTTACACTGTAGGTATCTGAAGGAGAGTTACTGCACATGTGCAAGCAGGTCAGCTCTGGAATGTAGTAAAACATAATTTATGCTTACCTGATAAATTTATTTCTCTTGTAGTGTATCCAGTCCACGGATCATCCATTACTTATGGAATATATTCTCCTTCCCAACAGGAAGTTGCAAGAGTCCACCCACAGCAAAGCTGCTATATAGCTCCTCCCCTAACTGCCATATTCAGTCATTCGACCGAAAACATGTAGAGAAAGGAAAAAACCATAGGGTGCAGTGGTGACTGTAGTTCAAATGAAAAAATTACCTGCCTTAAAGTGACAGGGCGGGCCGTGGACTGGATACACTACAAGAGAAATAAATTTATCAGGTAAGCATAAATTATGTTTTCTCTTGTTAAGTGTATCCAGTCCACGGATCATCCATTACTTATGGAATACCAATACCAAAGCTAAAGTACACGGATGATGGGAGGGACAAGGCAGGTACTTAAACGGAAGTTACCACTGCCTGTAAGAAACCCTTTCTCCCAAAAATAGCCTCCGTAGAAGCAAGGTATCAAATTTGTTAAATTTGAAAAAGTATGAAGCAAAGACCAAGACTCCGTCTTGTAAATCTGTTCCACAGAAGCCACATTTAAAAAAAGGCCCTAGTGAAAACCACAGCTCTAGTAGAATGAGCTGTAATCCCTTCAGGAGGCTGCTGTCCAGCAGTCTCATAAGCTAAATGAATTATGCTTTTTAACCAAAAAGACAGAGAGGCTGCCGAAGTCTTTTGACCTCTCCTCTGTCCAGTTAATAGACAACAAACAAGGTGAACGTTTGATGAAAACTGTAGTAGCTTGTAAGTAAAACTTTAAAGCACAAACCACGTCCAATATTGTGTAATAGACGTTCCTTCTTTGAGGAAGGATTAGGATACAAGCATGGAACAACTATCTCTTGAGTGATGTTCTTGTTAGATACCACCTTAGGAAAAAACCCAGGTTGGTACGCAGGACTACCTTATCTGTACGAAGGACCAGATAAGGAGAATCACATTGTAACACAAATAACTTGGAGACTCTACGAGTCGAGGAAATAGCTACCCAAAAGGAACTTTCCAAGATAAAGATTGATATCTATGGAACAAAAAAGGTTCAAACGGAACTTCTTGAAGAACCTTAAGAACCAGGTTTAAGCTCCATGGTGGAGCAACAGTTTTAAACACAGGCTTGGATCTAACCAAAGCCTGACCAAATGCCTGAACGTCTAGAATACCTGCCAGACGCTTGTGCAAAAAAAAAAATAGACAGAGTAAAAATCTGTCCCTTTTAAGGAATTAGCTGACAACCCTTTTCTCCAAAACATCTTGGAGAAAAGATAATATCCTGGGAATCCAGACTTTACTCCATGAATAACCCTTGGATTCATAACAATCAGATATTTACACCATATCTATGTTCAATTTTCCTAGAGACAGGCTTTCATGTCTGTATTAAGGTATCAATGGCTGACTCGGAGAAGCCATGCTTTGATAACATCAAGCGTTCAGTCTCCAGGCAGTCCATCTCAGATTGATTCTATTTAGAAGGTTGAAAGGACCCTGAGGTAGAGGGACCTGTCTCAGAAGCAGAGACCGTGATGGAAAGGATGACATGTCCACCAGATCTGCATACCAGGTCCTGCGTGGCTACGCAGGCGCTGTCAAAAACACCAAAGCCCTCTCCTGCTTGGTCTTGACCTCCGGAGGAAATCCCACTCCCCCGGAAGAAAAGTCTGACGACTTAGAAAATCCACCTCCCAGTTCTCAACACCTGGGATATGGATAGCTGATAGACAAGAGTGAGTCTCTGTCCAGTGAATTATTGTAAGACTTCTAACATCGCTAGGGAACTTCTGTTCCCCATTGATGGCTGATGTAAGCCACAGTCGTGTATATTGTCCGACTGAGTATGATGTACCTCAGAGTTGCTAACTGAGGCCAAGTCTGAAGAGCATGGAATATCACTCCCAGTTCCAGAATATTTATGAGAAGGAGGGTCTCCTCCTAAGTCCACTATCCCTGAGCCTTCAGGGAGTTCCAGACTGCATCCCAACCTAAAAGGCTGGCATCTATTGTAACAATTGTCCCATCTGACCTGCGGAAGGTCATACCCTTGGACAGATGGACCTGATATAGTCACCAGAGAAGAGAATCTCTGGTCTCTTGGTCCAGGTTAAACAGGGGAACAAATCTGTGTAATCCCCGTTCCTCTGACTGAGCATGCATAGTTGCAGTGGTCTGAAATGTAGACGTGCAAACAGTACTATGTCCCTTGCCGCTACCATTAAGCCGATTTCATTCATGTACTGAGCCACCGAAGGGCGCGGATGGGATGAAAAACACGGCAGAAATTTAGAAACTTAACCTGGACTCCGTCAGGTAAATTTTCATTTCTACAGAATCTATCAGAGTCCCTAGGAGGGAAAACCTTGAGATTGGGGATAGAAAACTCTATCCTTGTTCACTTTCCACCCATGTGATCTCAGAAATGCCAGTACTACGTCCGTATGAGACTTGGCAATTTGGATGTTTGACGCCTGTATCAGGATGTCGTCTAAATAAGGGGCCACTTCTATGCCCCGCGGCCTAAGGACCGCCAAAGCGACCCCAGAACCTCCATAAAGATTCTTGGGACTGTAGATATCCCAAAGGAAAGAGCTACAAACTGGTAATGCCTGTCTAGAAAGGCAAACCTGAAAAAACGAAGGTGATCTTTATGCATCCCAATGTGAGGATAAGCATCCTTCAAATCCATTGTAGTCCTCTATTGACTCTCCTGGATCATAGTTAAGATGGTACGAATAGTTTCCATCTGAAATGACGGAATTCTGAGGAATTTGTTTAAGATCTTTAGATCCAAAATAGGTCTGAAGGTTCCCTCACCTTGGGAACCACAAACAGATTTGAGTAAAAACTCTGTCCCTGTTCCTCTCTTGGAACTGGATGGATCTCGTACACAATGTAAGAATGCCTCCTTCTTTATCTGGTTTGCAGATAATTGTGAAAGGCGAAATCTCCCCTTTTTTTGGGGGGGAATCTTTGAAATCCAGAAGATATCTCTGGGATATAAATTCCAATGCCTAGGGATCCTGGGCATCTCTTGCCCACGCCTGGGCGAAGAATGAAAGTCTGCCCCCTATAGGATCCGTTACCGGATAGGGGTCCGTTCCTTCATGCTGCCTTAGAGGTAGCAGCAGGCTCCTTGGCCTGCTTATCTTTGTTCCAGGTCCGATTGTCTCCAGACCGCCTTGGACTGAGCAAAAATTAGACCTTTTTTGGCCCTTGATTTGGACCTATCCTGAGGAAGGGCATGACCTTTTCCTCCAGTGATATAAGCAATAATCTCCTTCAAACCAGGCCCGATAGGGTCTGCCCCTTGAAGGGAAGTTAAATAGTTTATTTATTAAAGTCACGACAGCTGACCATGATATAAGTCATAGCGCTCTGCGCGCCAGTATAGTAAAAAACAGAATTATTAGCCGTTAGTCTAGTCAAATGAACAAAGGCATCAGAAAACAAAGGAATTGGCTAGCATAAGCTTGTCAAATATATTCATCCAATGGAGTCGCTAACTGTAAAGCCTCATCAAGAGACTTAACCCAGAACGCCGCAGCAGCAGTGACAGAAGCAATGTATGCAAGGGGCTGCAGGATAAAAACCCTGTTGAATAAACATTTTTTATCCATTGGATCTAAAAAGCACAACTGTCCTCGCCAGAGGTAGTGGTACGCTTAGCTAGAGTAGAAACTCTTCTCTCCACCTTAGGAACTGTCTGCCAGAAGTCCCGTGTGGCGGTAACTATTAGAAAACATTCTTCTAAAAAATAGGAGGGGAAGAGAACGGCACACCTGGTCTATCCCATTCCTTATTAAAAATTTTTTAGTAAACCTCTTTAGGTATTGGAAAAACATCAGTACACACTGGCACTGCATATTATTTATCCAGTCTACACAATTTCTCTGGCCCTGCGATTGTACACATTCATTCAGAGCAGCCAAAGCCTCCCTGAGCGACAAGTGGAGGTTCTCAAGCATAAATTTTAAATGTAGAAATATCAGAATCAGGTTAAATCATCTTCCCTGAGTCAAAAAAAAATCACCCACAGACTAAGCATATTGTGAGGTAGTATCATACATGGTTCGTAAAGCGTCTGTATGCTCTGTATCTACCCCCAGAGCTATCTGCTTTCCTTTAATTTCAGGTAGTCTGACTAATACTGCTGCCAGAGTATTATTCACCACCTTTGCCATGTCTTGTAAAATAAACGCTATGGTCGCCCTTGATGTACTTGGCGCCATTTGAGCGTGAGTCCCTGAAGCGGGAGTCGAAGGGTCTGACACGTGGGGAGAGTTAGTCGGCATAACTTTCCCCTCGACAGAATCCCCTGGTAAAATAAACGCTATGGGTGCCCTTGATGTACTTGGCGCCATTTGAGCGTGAGTCCCTAAAGCGGGAGTCAAAAGGTCTGACACGTGGGGAGAGTTAGTCGGCATAACTACCCCCACGACAGAATCCACTGGTGATAATGTTTTTAAAAACAAAAAAATGATCTTTATTGTTTAACATGAAATCAGTACATCTGGTACACATTCTAAGATGGGGTTCCACCATGGCTTTAAAACATAATGAACACAGAGCTTCCTCTATGTCAGACATGTTAGAACAGACTAATAATGAGACTAGTAAGCTTGGAAAACACTTTAAATCAAGTTAACAAGCAAATATATAAAATGTTAATTTGAAAAACAGTGAAAAAAGACAGTAAAACAATGTAATAAGGTAACAGAGCATTGCACCCACTTGCCAATGGATGATTAACCCCTTAATGCAAAAACAGATCAAAAAAACAACATAGACGTTTTTAAAAACAGACACAACAAAACTGCCACAGCAGAGCTGTGGATTACCTTCCCTATAAACGATTTTGGAAGTCTTTTTAGCCCTTTAGAAAAGTCCTGTAGTATTCATGGGACTGCTGAGGGAATCTGGATGATTCATTTTGTAATTTTAACTGCGCAAAAAAGCGCTAATTAGGCCCCTCCCACTCATATTACAACAGTGGGAAGCTTCAGTTAACTGTTTCTATGCAAAATTTAAGCCAGCCATGTGGAAAAAACTTAGGCCCCAATAAGTTTTATCACCAAACATATGTTAAAAAACGATTAAACATGCCAGCAAACGTTTTAAAACACATTTTAACAAGAGTATGTATCTCTATTAATAAGCCTGATACCAGTCGCTTTTACTGCATTTAAGGCTATACCAACATTACAGTGTTATCACCAATGTACGTTAAAAAACGATTAAACATGCCAGCAAACGTTTTAAAACACATTTTTATAAGAGTATGTATCTCTATTAATAAGCCTGATACCAGTCGCTATCGCTGCATTTAAGGCTTTACTTACATTACTTCGGTATCAGCAGTATTTTCTTAGTCAATTCCATTCCTAGAAAAATATTTTACTGCACATACCTTTTCTGCAGGAAAACCTGCACGCCATTCCCCCTCTGAAGTACCTCACTCCTCAGAATGTGTGAGAACAGCAAATGGATCTTAGTTACGTCTGCTAAGATCATAGAAAAACGCAGGCAGATTCTTCTTCCAAATACTGCCTGAGAAAAACAGCACACTCCGGTGCCATTTAAAAATAACAAACTTTTGATTGAAGAATAAACTAAGTATAAATCACCACAGACTCTCACAACCTCCTATCTATGTTGAGGCTTGCAAGAGAATGACTGAATATGGCAGTTAGGGGAGGAGCTATATAGCAGCTTTGCTGTGGGTGGACTCTTGCAACTTCCTGTTGGGAAGGAGAATATATTCCATAAGTAATGGATGATCCGTGGACTGGATACACTTAACAAGAGAAAAGCTAGATTTCAACATGGTGGCACCGATGACAATGAGGGGGGGGGGATAACATCAATACTTTGCTTAAAAATGTATTTACTGTTCAATGCCCCTTTAAATAAAGTTTTATATATGTATATTATTAATCAGTAACTAAGTATGTCTCTTTCATAAAAATGAGTCCCTGCACTGATCAAGCAAACACTGTGTAGAAGGTTGCAGGCTCCATTCAAATCAATGCTGATTCTTCTGTGTTTGGAACTGGGAAGCTCTAGGAAAAGTCGGAGCATATACTAGGCTGAGTTGCACCAGTGAATAATTGTTATTCTCTGGTTACCCCTACATTAGTAAAACTGTATTTTTTGGAAGCTTATAGATGTTGTGTTACTGATCTGGGGTGGATTGGCCCTTCAGAGTCACTACTTTGGCCCTTAAATTGAATAATTTAGTTTTAGGGAAGTTCATATCATTTTCATTTTTACAGATCAAGTGGGTAATGCTTACATTAACACATCCTATTCAGAAAACTCACTGCTGTCAGCAATATTTTGGGCTAGATTACAAGTAAAGCACTATTTAACACTCCCGCTCAAGCGTTAACTGCGCTGGAGGTAAACTTTTGGCACGCGTTGGGTTGCGCTCGTATTATGAATTAAAAGTAAAACAATATACAGAGGTGCAAGATGGAAAAAAACACACAATATTCTGTACAAATGAACTAAGAACTGATACTCTCCTTTAGGTCACACCGCAGCCTTCTTGCAGTCTCTCCCTTGTGACTGTGTATAGATAGATAGTAGTAGTAGATGGCGCTGGTCTATTGAGTGCTTTTCTCTAGTAAGTGAAGAGAAAAAAGGCCTGATGCATATATTGAAGCCAATTAATATGGGTGCAGTATACTCACTCCATAAGATGAATCTTTACAGCTGAAAGGGAACGTAGCGTCAGATGGCAAGAGTCCACAGGTTCCTGGAGTCAAATACTGAATTTTCAGGTTTATCCAAAAGTGGACTATAAATGAATAGAGACCCAAATGACAAAAGTATCCAGTGTATAATTGAAAAAAATGTAGTAACTTACTCCATAAATAAGGAGATTCCAGCTCAGCACAGCAAAACAAGATCTTGACAATCTTTCAACAAAGGATAAAAGGTTTTATTTGCTCAACGCGTTTCAACGTATTACACGTCTTTATCAAGAGCATACATTAAAACAAGTAAAACAGGTAAGTAAAACCAAGTATTGAGTGTTGGTTTTACTTACCTGATTGTCAAGATCTTGTTTTGCTGTGCTGAGCTGGAATCTCCTTATTTATGGAGTAAGTTACTACATTTTTTTCAATAATACACTGGATACTTTTGTCATTTGGGTCTCTATTCATTTATAGTCCACTTTTGGATAAACCTGAAAATTCAGTATTTGACTCCAGGAACCTGTGGACTCTTGCCATCTGACGCTACGTTCCCTTTCAGCTGTAAAGATTCATCTTATGGAGTGAGTATACTGCACCCATATTAATTGGCTTCAATATATGCATCAAGCCTTTTTTCTCTTCACTTACTAGAGAAAAGAACTCAATAGACCGGCGCCATCTACTACTACTATCTATGAATTAAAAATAACCTGACAAGCACAAAAAGCTGAACTTAGAATATTGCGTGCGCATTCACGTATTCCCCCTATAGAAGTCAATTACACCCTACTCTTGCGCAAACCGATCGCATATTATCAAGTGGGCTAACCTGACATAAAGAAAATATGAATATGTCACATTCCAAAGTTGTTCACATGCAAGAATATGTTCTATTTATTCGTAAATACACATTTCTACATATATCTGATGGTATTTTAGTACTATATATATATATATATATATATATATATATATATATATATATATACAGTGGATATAAAAAGTCTACACACCCCTGTTAAAATGTCAGGTTTCTGTGCTGTAAAAAAATGAGACAAAGATAAATCTTTCAGAACTTTTCCCACCTTTTAATGTGACCTTTAAACTGTACAACTCAATTGAAAATCAAACGGAAATCTTTTAGGTGGAGGGAAGTAAACAAAAACTGGGGATGTAGCCGTGCTTAGAATTAAGCAATCACATTCAAAATCATGTTAAATAGGAGTCAGTACACACCTGCCATCATTTAAAGTGTCTCTGATTAACCCCAAATAAAGTTCAGCTGTTCTAGAAGGTCTTTCCTGACATTTTCTTAGTCACATCCTACAGCAAAAGCCATGGTCCGCAGAGAGCTTCCAATGCATCAGAGGGATCTCATTGTTAAAAGGTATCAGTCAGGAGAAGGGTACAAAACAATTTCCAAGGCATTAGATATACCATGGAACACAGTGATGACCATCATCATCAAGTGGAGAAAATATGGCGCAACAGTGACATTACCAAGAACTGGATGTCCCTCCAAAATTGATCAAAAGACGAGAAGAAAACTGCTCTGGGAGGCTGCCAAGAGGCCTTAAAACTACAAAGTTATTACTTGTCCATTACACATATACAGCAGTGATTTGGCTCCTTGGCTGCCCATTTGCATTGAGCCATGCTTTTGATGGTGATATGGTGATATTATGGTGACCCTAGGTCCCTACTACCCCCCCCAACCAGTAGAATATGTAGTGTGTGACTGTGAAGTGATACAGTCTGTGAGATGGTTCAGCCCTGATACTCCCCTAAAACACTCAGCCTCACCAGTTGCGTCCATTGCGCTACTGACCACATGTCCAGTTAACTACTCCAGTTACTGGTTCAATTCAATCAGCCTGGCAGCCTGCCCAGTGGCGTATTTAGGTTTTGTGCTGCCCTAGGCACTCAAAATTCTGCTGCCCCCCCCCCAGGGTGTGTTGAATTGCATGCATCTCATACCATTTTCTCCCGGAGAGAAGGGAGCGAAAAGAAGGGGAGGGGAGAAAGGGGAGGGAAAGTAAAGAAGGAAGGGAGGGAGTGAGAGAGAGAGAGAGAGAGAGAGAGAGAGAGAGAGAGAGAGAGAGAGAGAGAGAGAGAGAAAGAATAGAAGAGTGGGGAGGGAGAGGAGAAAAGGGGGGAGGGAAAGAAGGGAGGTAAAGAAAGGAGTGAAAGAAGGGAACAAGGGAGGGAGTTGAGAGAAAGAAGGGAGGGAGAAAGAGAAAGAATGGAGAGAGGAAGGGATAGAATGAAGAGAGGAAGGGAGAGAAAGAAAAATACACTTTGAAACAATCACTGCCCTTCGCATGCAACAACATACAATAATTACCATCATTCAAGTAATGAAACTTTTTATGTGTCCATTTACTATTTACTCTGTGGGTTCATGAATGCAGAGAAAGCTAGCTATTAGTAGCTAACATACATTAGTGCTGAGAGTTTATGATTAGACATCACAAGCTGATCTAAGCAGTGCACAGACGCATCCAGTCTGTTAGCTGCTAAGACCTGCAATAAGCACTGCACTCGCAGACCCACCACAGCTGACAAGGGGAGGTAGCATATTGGTACAAGGTCTTCTCCACCAGCCTCACCTTGTAAGCATATCTCCGGGCAAGTTTCTCACCAAGAACGCTTCCACTGCAAAAATGCCCTCAGCTCTAAATGAAGCAACAATTTAAAGGAGCACTGCCTGTGAAGAGCGACCTTAATCAGTGCACGTGCCTCGTCTTCTCTGTAAAAGCCTGCACTTTATCACTCACTGTACTATATGCTGGCTTTTAGAGAGAGGATAGGGCAGATGTGCTGCCCCTCCCAAATCTGCTGCCCTAGGCACCGGCCTTGTTGGCCTAGGCCATAATACGCCTCTGCCACAATGCCACTCAGCCTCACACTGACTCACCACCACTCGTCACTCATCTCTCACTCAGTCTCTCACACTGACTACACGTGCAGTCACAAACCGATTGAGCAGACTACACGTGCATTCAGGAGCGGAGCCAATGTGTGTGCTGCCCGCCAACCGCCAAAGCTCAGAGTGCGGGGTCATGATGGAAGTTAACTAAGTTCCTGGCGCGGTGCGGCCAATGGGTAAAACAGAAACACTAACCCAGGAGTAAGAGACAGAGACACTAGTGAAGCATTACATCACACTCATGTGATATAAGAGCAAACAACGGCAGGTCAACGTTTTTTCGCCCCTGATTTCCTGCCATGTAATGCCTACCTAAGTATCTCATCAACACAGAATATCATGGGAATTAAGCAAATTTGATAATTGAAGTAAATTGCAAACTTTTTTTTAAATAGTTTGCTTTATCTGAATCACAAAATCATTTTTTGGGGTTTCATGTCCCTTTAAATCAAATGTAGCAAATCAAACCACTTTGCAACAATGTCTATAATTACAATAATTTTAATCATAAGAAAACAATAAACACATATTTCCCTGCTCCTCTGGTCGATGTTTCCTACCCAAAGGCAGTCCCTACCGCCACACTAACCTTCTTGCCTCAACTTGGGCTTGGCTGCTTAGACAAATCACGGGGTCAATCCGATAAAAATCGTCGCCCGCAAAAGCCGGCGACGCCAATATTTACGCTGGTTTGGTATCACATATACGGCGTAACCTAGAAGTTACGCGCGTATATTTCTGCCGTCGCCCGTGGTTTTTTGTGCTATAGGCAGGTATACCAAACCAGCGCAGTTTGGTATCCAATATGCAGCGTAAGGACTTACGTGGCGAAAATGGAGAAAACTTACTCCATTTTCACCTCGCCACAAAAAGCAGCCGTAAGAAGCCTTACGCTGACTATTGGAGCCCCGTAACTCCCTAAACTGGCTGCTAAAATAAACCTAACACCTAACGCATGCGCAATGTCTATCTCCCTGTCAACCGCGATCTTCTAAAATAAACCTAACACCTAACGCATGCGCAATGTCTATCTACCTGTCAACCGCGACCCCCCCCCCGAAATCCCTAATAAAGTTATTAACCCCTAAACCGCCGCTCCCGGACCCCGCCGCCATCTACATAAACTAACCCCCTACTGTGAGCCCCTAAAACCGCCGCCATCTACCTTATCTATCCCCTAATTAGAACCCCTTACACCGCTGTCATCTACCTTATCTATCCCCTAATCTGACCCCTTACACCGCCGCCACCTATATAAAAATTATTAACCCCTAATCTAATCCCCCTATACCGCCGCCAGCTATATTAATATTATTAACCCCTAATGTAAGCCCCTTACACCGCCGCCATCTCTATTAAAATGATTAACCCCTAATTTAATCTACCTACCCCGCCGCCAGCTATATTATCTATATTAACCCTAAGTATATTATAGTTAATATAGGTATTACAATATATATATTAACTATATTAACCCTAATTATATTAGGGTTAATATAGTTAATATAGTTACTATAGTATTTATATTAACTATATTAACTCTATCTAACCCTAACACCCCTAACTAAATTTATATTAAATTAATCTAATTCATTTATAAACTAAAATATTCCTATTTAAATCTAAATACTTACCTATAAAATAAACCCTAAGATAGCTACAATATAATTAATAATTACATTGTAGCTATGTTAGGGTTAATATTTATTTTACAGGTAAATTGTTAATTATTTTAACTAGGTATAATAGCTATTAAATAGTTATTAACTATTTAATATCTACCTAGTTAAAATAATTACCCAATTACCTGTAAAATAAATCCTAACCTAAGTTACAAATACACCTACACTATCAATAAATTAAATAAACTACAAACATCTATCTAAAAATACAATTAAATTAACTAAACTAAATTACAAAAACAAACAAACACTAAATTACAAAAAATAAAAAAAAGATTACAAGATTTTTAAGCTAATTACACCTATTCTAAGCCCCCTAATAAAATAATAAACCCCCAAAATAAAAAAAATTCCCTGCCCTATTCTAAATTAAAAAAAGTTCAAAGCTCTTCACCTTACCAGCCCTTAAAAGGGCCTTTTGTGGGGCATGCCCCAAAGAATTCAGCTCTTTTGCATACAAATACAATACCCCCCCCCCATTACAACCCACCACCCACATACCCCTATTCTAAAACCACCCAAACCCCCCTTAAAAAAGCCTAACACTACCCCCCTGAAAATCTCCCTACCTTGTCTTCACCACACCGGGCCGAACTCCTGATCCGATCCGGGCGATGTCTTCCTCCAAGCGGCAAAGAAGAATTCTTCCTCCGGCGATGTCTTCCTCCAAGCGGCAAAGAAGAATTCTTCCTCCGGCGACGTTTTCCTCCAAGCGGCAGCAAAGTCTTCATTCTTCCGGCGGCATCTTCAATCTTCTTTCTTCGCTCCACCGCCGCGGAGCATCCATCACGGCCGACGACTGAAGACGAATGAGGTACCTTTAAATGACGTCATCCAAGATGGCGTCCGCCGAATTCCGATTGGCTGATAGGATTCTATCAGCCAATCGGAATTAAGTTTGAAAAATCTGATTGGCTGATTGAATCAGCCAATCAGATTCAAGTTCAATCCGATTGGCTGATCCAATCAGCCAATCAGATTGAGCTCGCATTCTATTGGCTGATCGGAACAGCCAATAGAATGCGAGCTCAATCTGATTGGCTAATTGGATCAGCCAATCGGATTGAACTTGAATCTGATTGGCTGATTCAATCAGCCAATCAGATTTTTCTAACTTAATTCCGATTGGCTGATAGAATCCTATCAGCCAATCGGAATTCGGCGGACGCCATCTTGGATGACATCATTTAAAGGTACCTCATTCGTCGTTCAGTCGTCGGCCGGGATGGATGCTCCACGGCGGCGGAGCGAAGAAAGAAGATTGAAGATGCTGCCGGAAGAATGAAGACTTTGCTGCCGCTTGGAGGAAGACGTCGCTGGAGGAAGAATTCTTCTTTGCCGCTTGGAGGAAGACATCGCCGGAGGAAGAATTCTTCTTTGCCGCTTGGAGGAAGACATCGCCCGGATCGGATCAGGAGTTCGGCCCGGTGTGGTGAAGACAAGGTAGGGAGATCTTCAGGGGGGTAGTGTTAGGCTTTTTTAAGGGGGGTTTGGGTGGTTTTAGAATAGGGGTATGTGGGTGGTGGGTTGTAATGGGGGGGGGGGAGTATTGTATTTGTATGCAAAAGAGCTGAATTCTTTGGGGCATGCCCCACAAAAGGCCCTTTTAAGGGCTGGTAAGGTAAAGAGCTTTGAACTTTTTTTTAATTTAGAATAGGGCAGGGAATTTTTTTTATTTTGGGGGTTTATTATTTTATTAGGGGGCTTAGAATAGGTGTAATTAGCTTAAAAATCTTGTAATCTTTTTTTTATTTTTTGTAATTTAGTGTTTGTTTTTTTTGTAATTTAGTTTAGTTAATTTAATTGTATTTTTAGATAGATGTTTGTAGTTTATTTAATTTATTGATAGTGTAGGTGTATTTGTAACTTAGGTTAGGATTTATTTTACAGGTAATTGGGTAATTATTTTAACTAGGTAGATATTAAATAGTTAATAACTATTTAATAGCTATTATACCTAGTTAAAATAATTAACAATTTACCTGTAAAATAAATATTAACCCTAACATAGCTGCAATGTAATTATTAATTATATTGTAGCTATCTTAGGGTTTATTTTATAGGTAAGTATTTAGATTTAAATAGGAATATTTTAGTTTATAAATGAATTATATTAATTTAATATAAATTTAGTTAGGGGTGTTAGGGTTAGATAGAGTTAATATAGTTAATATAAATACTATAGTAACTATATTAATTATATTAACCCTAATATAATTAGGGTTAATATAGTTAATATATATAATGTAATACCTATATTAACTATAATATACTTAGGGTTAATATAGATAATATAGCTGGCGGCGGGGTGGGTAGATTAAATTAGGGGTTAATCATTTTAATAGAGATGGCGGCGGTGTTAGGGGCTTACATTAGGGGTTAATCATTTTAATATAGATGGCGGCGATGTTAGGGGCTCACTTTAGGGGGTTATAGATATAATATAGCTGGCGGCGGGGTACGGGAGCGACGGTTTAGGGGTTAATAACTTTATTAGGTTGCGGCAGGGTACGGGAGCGGCGGTTTAGGGGTTAATAGCTTTTTTATTGTTAGGATAGTGAGGGGGGATAGCGGATAGAGGGTTAGACGTGTCGGGCTATGTTAGGGAGGCGTGTTAGACGTGTCGGGCTATGTTTAGGAGGCGTGTTAGACAGTGCGGGTGATTTAGACTTTAGTCAGGTTTTATAGGCGCCGGCAGTTTCTAACGTGGCGCAAGTCACTGGCGACTCCAAAAATCTGTACTTACGCAGATTTCTGGACATCGCTGGTTTGTGAGACTTGCGCCACTTTAGCAAGTGACGGCGCCGCATATTGGATGGCTCGAGTTGCGAGCTGAAACTGCGGGCGACGTGGGTTCCCTCGCTTGCGCCGCAAACTGCGATCTATATCGGATCGCGCCCCACATATCCCCTAGCATAAAGCGCCAGTGCAGTTCTTTCCTTTTCTTTGACTTGTCTCTCTGGAACTTATGTGAGGAAGTTCCTTTGTATCTGGCTAGAGGTGAGTCTTAGCGCCAGCACTCCCTACCTCCACACTACCCAAAGGCAGTGCAATGTAATCATAAGTTAAAATGTAGCCACCAATCAGCAAGCGCTACCCAGGTCTGAACCAAAAATGGGCCGCCTCCTATACTTCCTGCTTTTTCAAATAAAGATAGCAAGAGAACAAAGAAAAATGTATAATAGGAGTAAATTAGAAAGCTGCTTAAAATTGCATGCTCTATTTGAATCATGAAAAATAAAATTTGGATTTTGTGTCCCTTTAACTGCAATATCCCTTTACATTAAAAAGGCACATGGGCACTGCATATATATATATATATATATATATGCAGTGCCCATGTGCCTTTTTAATGTAAAGGGATATTGCAGTTAAAGGGACACAAAATCCAAATTTTATTTTTCATGATTCAAATAGAGCATGCAATTTTAAGCAGCTTTCTAATGTCCCTTTAAATATATATATATATATATATATATATATATATATATATATATATATATATATATATTTATTTAAAGGGACATTCTAGCCAAAATTGCAATCCACATGGATACATTTTAGTTTTGAATAGAAGCATTTTTGTAATATACATGCATTAGCAAAATTGCTTCTAGTAAATGTGATAGCTGTTTCAAAAGTGTATTTAAGTATGTACAGTGCACTAACCTTTTGAACACATAAAGCCTAAGGTGCATGTACCATCGGGCAATGACTCAATTTGTTAATTGCCGACATGATACAAGTCCCACTGGTACTCTGAGCAGCTGCAGTATTTAAAATAATGGTGCACCGAGATTATTTAGCTATGCTTTACATGCACATGCAGAGAAATATGCTAACACTAAAACAGTGATAATTTTTACTATAAGTATTTTTGCCAATACATGTATATTGCAAATAAGTTTCTAGTCAATGTGCATTTAATTTTTGACCGGAATGTCCCTTTAAGATTATCTTCTCTGGCTTAGGCTTTCCTGGGCAGTGCTAGGGAAGTCTCAAAGTATTGTTATTACAAGTGGAGCGCATTCATTAGTGCATTATCTTTGGTATGACCTCGCACAAGTATTGTTATCACAAGTGGAGCACATTCATTAGTGCATTATCTTTGGTATAATCTTGCACAAGTATTGTTATTACAAGTGGAGTTCATTCATTAGTGCATTATCTTTTGTATGACCTCGCACAAGTATTATTATTATTACAAGTGGAGCACATTCATTAGTGCATTATCTTTGGTATGACCTCGCACAAGTATTGTTATCACAAGTGGAGCCCATTCATTAGTGCATTATTTTTGGTATAATCTCGCACAAGTATTGTTCTTACAAGTGGAGCACATTCATTAGTGCATTATCTTTGGTATGACCTCGCACAAGTATTGTTATTACAAGTGGAGCGCATTCATTAGTGCATTATCTTTGGTATGACCTCGCGCAAGAATTGTTATTACAAGTGGAGCGCATTCATTAGTGCATTATCTTTGGTATGACAGCGCAAAAGTATTGTTATTACAAGTGGAGTGCATTCATTAGTGCATTATCTTTGGTTTGACCTCGCACAAGTATTGTTATTACAAGTGGAGCACATTCATTAGTGCATTATCTTTGGTATGACCTCGCACAAGTATTGTTATTACAAGTGGAGCGCGTTCATTAGTGCATTATCTTTGGTATGACCTCGCACAAGAATTGTTATTACAGTGGATGGATAAATATTTTAACCAAAGCATCTTAATGTGGTTGAAACCTTTTTAGAGTGCCCTATACATTCTATAGAACGCGCAGGGAGCACTAATAGCGCTCTATTTGCTCTCGTACTGCAAGTGAAGAGATAATTGTTACACTTGATACTTTTTTCCAAAACAGGTGGCAACCCTAAGCGCAGTCTCATTATACCTCTGTAAAATTTAGCGCTTTTTAAGACCTGAAGGAACCGTTATTAATAGCATAGCAGTTACTTTGCACCATTATCTTAGCGCACCCTAGCTTAGAGCACCATCAACTTAGCGCTCAAGTGATATCCGAAATGAATTTTAGTGCCTGCTCCCATAGAAATCTGTTATGTGAGGGATGTAGCGTCCCCAATCTGAATCTGCCCCTGAATTGTGTGTCAGGACTTTGGTTTTAAATGAAATGGGGGGGCCTGCTGATTAGAGGGTTAAATTTGAGGGTGTCTGGTGGTTTGTGGGTTAATTATGATTAGTGATCTTGGGGTAGTGGGTGATTGCAATGAAGTCTGGTGGAGGGATAGTAAACCCAATTTTTTTCTTTTATGGTTCAGATAGAGCATGCAATTTTAAGCAACTTTCTAATTTACTCCTATTATCACATTTTCTTTGTTCTCTTAGTATCTTTATTTGAAAAGTAGGAATATAAGCTAAGGAGCCTGTCCATTTTTGGTTTCAGCACCCTGGCTAGCGCTTGTGATTTGTGGCTACGTTTAGCCACCAATAAGCAAGTGCAACCCAGCTTATGAACCAAAAATTGGCAGGCTCTTAAGCTTACATTCCTGCTTTTCAAATAAAGATACCAAGAGAACGAATACAAATTGATAATAGGAGTAAATTAGAAAGTTGCTTAAAATAGCATGCTCTATCTGAATCATGAAAGAAAAAAAAAAAATGGGTTTACTATCCCTTTAAGGATAATTATCTACATATATTTTAGCCAGTGCAAGCAATATAAGGAGTCAGTAATATTTTTAATATGCTTTTAGTTGTTTGTCATATTTGAATACACACTTAGTTGGCATATTGACCTACATAGAATAGAAGTCTTTAGCCTTTCATAACATTTTTTTAGCAAATGTTGTAGCTGACTTCATTGTATTTCCTGATCAATATGTGATTCAGAGTTTCCTATGTTTGGAAATATGTTTTCAATTTAATCTGCCTGTTTTGAATCAAGAAACTGAACTCTGATCTCTAAATAGTCTTGAATCTTAAATATTCGCTAAGGAGGTCAATAAAGCAACCAATATATGGGCTGTGATACTGATTAGAGAAACACCAGATGAGAATCACAAGGAAAAACAGGATCAACCTTTCAGTAATACCTATTTACTGTACAATACCTGTCTGCTGAAATAAAATAATAAATATGTGAAAACATATGTAATGAAACTAAAAGTCATTGATACATAGGAAACAATTAATTACAATGGAAAACTTTATCAATATAACATCCATCAGTACAAATGAATAATCCACCACTCTAATGAGTTTATATAAAAAGAGAAAATAAACCTTTAAAGAGACAGTGAATCCTTTAAAATAAGTTCATTCTAAACAGGTTTAGTTCTAATTTCATGGTTGCACTGCATCAAATGTATTATTAAAACTGAACATGTTTGGTACAGTGTAAGTGCAATATTAGTATTGTCTGTTATTTTTTACTTAGCTCACCCTGAACCAAACATTCCCAATTGGCCTTTTGACTGTCTTTGATCGTGTCATTACCTAATTTATTGCAATCAGCTGAATGCTCTGGCCTAAAAATGTAACACTGCTAAGGGGAAGCAATGCAGGGGTTAGCATTGCAGGCTTAGATAGCAGTATTGTAAGATCATCTGTTCACATCTCTTAAGTGAACATTAATAAGTGAGGCAAGAATTATACAAGAATTTAACAAGGATTGGACAAGGGATAAGGCAAGTTCTGTTTTAATACTGAGTTTTATACACTGTCTATTTTGTAAAAATGCTCAATATCTTTATATTCCTCTTTGCCACCTTTTGTCTCTTTAACAAACTACTTTACTCTATTACTCCTCCCCCCTCACCACCTGCACTGCTCATTAGACCATCTCTCTTAACCTCACCTTTCTTTTGTATTCATGAACTTCACACATTCCTAAAGACTCTCTCTCCCCATTGCACCTCATCACAAAAACATTACTGCACATCTGCATCTCATCTTATGTCACTCTCCCTCTTGCTCTTACTAGCTGCTGGTGACATCTCCACTAATCCTGGCCCCCCACAACTTCCTTGCCCTGCACACCCACGTGTGCTCTCCTCTTGCATCTAAAGCCACCACCCCCCTTCACTTGTGCACTATGGATAACTTAAACTTATTTGGTTCAGATGGTGTCAAGCGTGTGTGGCGGCAACCAGGTGAGGAGTACAAAGACATGTGTGTCTTGCCTACAGTCAAGCATGGTGGTGAGAGTGTCATGGTCTGTGCCTGCATGAGTGCTGCCGGTACTGGGGAACTACAGTTCATTGAGGAAACCATGAATGCCAACATGTACTGTGACATACTGAAGCAGAGCTTGATCCCCTCCCTTTGGAGACTGGGCCGCAGGGTAGTATTCCAACATAACGACCCCAAACACACTTCCAAGACAACCACTGCCTTGCTAAAGAAGATGAGGGTAAAGGTGATGGACTGGCCAAGCATGCCTCCAGACCTAAACCCTATTGAGGATCTGTAGGGCATCCTCAAATGGAAGGTGGGGGAGCGCAAGGTCTCTAACATCCACCAGCTCCGTGATGTCGTCCAGTGGCCTCCAGTGGCAACCTCTGAAGCTCTGGTGAACTCCATGCCCAAGAGGGTTAAGGCAGTGCTGGAAAATTATGGTGGCCACACAAAATATTGACACTTTGGGCCCAATTTGGACATTTCCACTTAGTGGTGTACTCACTTTTGTTGCCAACAGTTTAGGCATTAATGGCTGTGTGTTGAGTTATTTTGAGGGGACAGAAAATTTACACTGTTATACAGACTGTACACTCACTACTTTACATTGTAGCAAAGTGTCATTTCTTCAGAGTTGTCACATGAAAAGATATAATAAATTATTTACAAAAATGTGAGGGGTGTACTCACTTTTATGAGATACTGTATATTATATATATATATATATATATATATATATATATATATATAGGTATAGATATATACCGATATGTAGAGGAATATCTATTTAAAAATACATAGAACATATTCTGCTATGTGCAGAACATTGGAATTGTAAACATTGTAAATACACAGGATAACACTTTATTAAATATGAATATTACATCAATATGCTTTTTCATGTTTTCATCTACTTAACTGCAAAGGGCTCCAATGAACTTATATATATGTCTATATGTGTGTACATATGTATTTATGTGTTTATTTGTGTATATATGTCTGTAAATACATATGCACACAAATATAAATATATATATATATATATATATATATATATATATATATATATATATAGAAAGGGTAAGTCCCACCAGGGGGAATGAAGGAGGAGACCCGGAGACAGCAAACAAGATATATGAATCTTTAATTCTTTAGTTCAGATAGACGGCCAAATGACAGGTGCAAGTACAGGTAGGCACCTGACGCGTTTCGCGCATGCGTACATGCGCTTCATCAGAGGCTCTATCTTTAGACAATAAAGGTATGTATCTGATTGTTAAAGCCTTTTGCCTCATATCTTTAAACACTTATAACTTTTTTGTGCAATATTTTTTTAAATTATTTTTTGTCAGATTGTGTTATGGGTGTAACTGTATTTTTTAATCTATTTTTAATGCGTTTTGTGACACTTTTTTGATTCGTGAAAAACTTAACCAGAGGACGCAATTTACTGATGAGCGTTAAAGGGACAGTAAAGTAAAAAAAAAACTTTCATGATTTAAATAGGGAATGTAATTTTAATCAACTTTCCAATTTACTTTTATTACCAATTTTGCTTTGTTCTCTTGGTATTCTAAGTTGAAAGCTAAACCTAGGAGGTTCATATACTAGTTTCTTAGACCAGTGATTTGCAACCTTTTTTTTGCCGTGGCACACTTTTTTACATTAAAAAATCCTGTGGCACACCACCATCCCAAAATTGTAGAAAATCACACATTGTAGCCTAATACAGGATATATATATATATATATATATATACACACTGTACTGTGCTGTCATGCCATGCCATGCCTCCTACAAACTATACATGACATATTGGCATTCATTCACAAACAATCATAATGATTGTCTGTGAATGAATGTCAATTTCATGGTTGTAAATGATGCCTGATGAGCCTGTCGCATACCTCCCAATATTTCAAAATTTGAAAGAGGGACATCCCCGCACTGTTGTCAGTCTGCCGCGGCACACCTGAGGATCTCTCATGGCACACTAGTGTGCCACGGCACACTGGTTGAAAAACACTGTCTTAGACCTTGAAGGCTGCCTCTAATCTGAAAGCATTTTGACAGTTTTTCACAACTAGAGGGCGTTAGTTCATGTGTTTCACATAGATAACATTGAGCTCAGGCACATGAAGCTCCTAGGAGCCAGCACTGATTGGCTAAAAATGCATGTCTGTCAAAAGAACTGAAATACGGAGGCAGTTTGCAGAGGCTTAGATACAAGGTAATCACAGAGGTAAAAAGTATATTATTATAACTGTTATGCAAAACTGGGGAATGGGTAATGAAGGGATTATCTACATTTTTAAACAACAAAAATTCTGGTGTTTACTGTCCCTTTAACTTCAATTGCTCTCAAGTGATCGCATTTTCTTCCAACTTGTAATACAAGTGATAAACCCGACTTGCGCAAACAGCCACGATAATTAGCGTGCCACTCATTATCTGGCCCTATATATATATATATTATGTGTGTGTGTGTGTAACACTATATACACATGTACAATATACCCACAATCTTTAACCTCATATAGGTTTATTATTAATGTTAAGTGAAAATAATACACTCTGGCTTAGGTGAACATTTCACACATACCTGTCTCGCCACCCTTTCAAATCTTAAATTCATCTAATTTAAAAGGGACACGAAACCCAAATATTTTCTTTCATTATTTAGACAGAGCATACAATTTTAAACAACTTTCCAATTTATTTATATTATTTAATTTGCCTACTTCTCTTGTTATTCTTTGCTGAAAGGCTTATTTGGGTAAGCTCAGGAGCAGCAAAGCACCTAGGTTCTAGTTGCTGATTGGTGGCTGCATATATATACTGATTGTCATTGGCTCACCCATGTGTTTAGTTATAATACAATACAGTAGTGCATTTCTGCTCCTTCAACAAATTATACCAATGAAGCAAATTTGATAATAGAAGTAAACTGGAAATTTAAAATCATGAAAGAAATGTTTTGGTTTTATGACCCTTTAAGATCTTTCTGTGAGTAATGAATTAGTAAAGGCAGTAATTTCCTTCAGAAAGAGGAAAAAAGTAAAAAAAAATGCTACCTTTATCTAATCTATAGTTTCAACTTACTCGGAGACAAATGATTATTTGAGAAAAAGGAAGTTATATTAAATATTTCTGGTAAGCATATTATGTATTATATGACTCATCAGACCATGCATTGCGTATCTAAATATGTATCACAATTGTTCATCAATAGCTGAGAGTTTAGAAAGCTACACTGGGATTACTTTATAACACTTTCTAGGCAAATAAACTACTTTGTCAGGTTTCATATTAAAAACAAATTCTCACTACATATTAAAGATACGAGGGTTTACATATTTATTTATGAAGAAATAGAACATATTCTTCTATGTGAAGAACTTTGGAATGAAATATTCATATTTTCATGTCGGGTTAGCTCACTCGGGCGTATGCAATCGTGTTGTTTTTTTCACTTTTTTTTGCTCTATTGACCTCTATGAAGGAATAGGTTATCACGCTCTCAATATTCTAAAGTTCGGCTTTTTTTATGCTTGTCGGGTTAGCCGACGAGTGATAACTTTTTTTACTTTCAACTTATAATATGAGTGCAACCTGATGCGTGCAAAAGCTTACTTCTATTGCAGTAAACGCTCGAGCAGGAGTGTTAAATAGCCCACAGTAAATAGTGACTGTTTTACATAGCAAGGGACAAGTTAAACTTAAAGGGACGCTCAGGTTAAATTAAATTTTCATGATTCAGATACAGCATATAATTTTAAACAACTTTCCAATTTACTTCCATTAAAAAAAATGTGCACAGTCTTTTATATTTACAATGTTTGAGTCACCAGATCCTACTGAGCATGTGGAAGAAGTCACAGACTATACGTATATGCATTTGTGATTGGCTGATTGCTATCACATGGTACAAGGGGAGTGAAAATATACATAACTTTGAAATTTGTTATAGTAGTAATAATTATGCTAATATAAGAATATGAATAATAAAAATGTATTATAGTAGTAATAATTATGCTAATATAAGAATATAAGAAAACTAGTAATAATTATTCTAATATAAGAATATGAGAGAAAAGTGAATTATGGAAAGATTACAAAAGAATAAAATGAGAAGATGAGAAGAAAAGTGTAATAGATTTAAAAATCAAAGGCCTAGATTTGGAGTTTGGCGGTAGATGGGCTGTTAACGCTACGCAGGCTTTTTTCTGGCCGCACCATAAAATTAACTCTGGTATCGAGAGTTCAAAAAAATGCTGCGTTAGGCTCCAAAAAAGGAGCGTAGAGCATTTTTACCGCAAATGCAACTCTCGATACCAGAGTTGCTTACGGACGCGGCCAGCCTCAAAAACGTGCTCGTGCACGATTCTCCCATAGGAAACAATGGGGCTGTTTGAGCTGAAAAAAAAACCTAACACCTGCAAAAAAGCAGCGTTCAGCTCCTAACGCAGCCCCATTGTTTCCTATGGGGAAACACTTCCTACGTCTGCACCTAACACTCTAACATGTACCCCGAGTCTAAACACCCCTACCCTTACACTTATTAACCCCTAATCTGCCGACCCCGCTATCGCTGACCCCTGCATTATATTATTAACCCCTAATCTTCCGCTCCGTAAACCGCCGCTACCTACATTATACCTATGTACCCCTAATCTGCTGCCCCTAACACTGCCGACCCCTATATTATATATATTAACCCCTAACCTGCCCCCCACAACGTCCCCGCCAGCTACTTACAATAATTAACCCCTAATCTGCCGACCGCAAAGCGCCGCCACCTACGTTATCCTTATGTACCCCTAATCTGCTGCCCCTAACACCGCCGACCCCTATATTATATTTATTAACCCCTAATCTGCCCCCCTCAACGTCGCCGACACCTGCCTACACTTATTAACCCCTAATCTGCCGAGCGGACCTGAGCGCTACTATAATAAAGTTATTAACCCCTAATCCGCCTCACTAACCCTATCATAAATAGTATTAACCCCTAATCTGCCCTCCCTAACATCGCCGACACCTAACTTCAATTATTAACCCCTAATCTGATGACCGGAGCTCACCGCTACTATAATAAATGGATTAACCCCTAAAGCTAAGTCTAACCCTAACACTAACACCCCCCTAACTTAAATATAATTTACATCTAACGAAATTAATTAACTCTTATTAAATAAATTATTCCTATTTAAAGCTAAATACTTACCTGTAAAAAAAATCCTAATATAGCTACAATATAAATTATAATTACATTGTAGCTATTTTAGGATTAATATTTATTTTACAGGCAACTTGGTAATTATTTTAACTAGGTACAATAGCTATTAAATAGTTAAGAACTATTTAATAGTTACCTAGTTAAAATATTA